>NC_080443.1:9257087-9557087 GCF_028018845.1 Melospiza georgiana | reverse complement strand
TAATTGAAACTGTATGGTCAAATGATTAAGAACATGTAAAAGAGAGGCCACTGACCGAGTGCTGTGGTGCCTTTACAAGTCTATTTCTGCATATTCCATTTGTTTTATCCACTTATCTAGCCTATATGGCACCTGATGAAATCTATTGTCAGTAGATTTCAAAGAGAGAGAAATCGCCTTTTTGAAATTCTACATCAAATTCTCCTGTAAGCAAACTTTCCAGCCAGCTGTCCCATATTTTTTATATATGCACACACACACACACACACACACATATATATATATATGTATGTGTGTGTGTGTGTGTGTATGTATGACTGTGGGAAGAGAGAAAGGAGGAGGTGTATATATATAGATATAGATATATAGACATATAAAAATAAAATTATATCTTTTATATATGCATATATAATATATATAACTGAACTGTGCCATCAAAACAAGAGAGAATTTGGGAAATCCTCCTTCAGCTGAGCTGGTTATCCAACTTTTAGGTTAGGATATTCATGTTTCCTCAGCTTTCTTCTATTACTGCACAAACCCCATATTTGAGTAGGGACAGTTTTTGAATATATGTCTGAATTTGCAGCTGCACTGTATTATCTCATCCATTTAGCAACAAAGAAGCCTGGAGAAACATCTGACTCAAAAGACTCAGTCAGTGTTTCTTAGGGCTACTTCTGGGATGATGAAGAGAATCTCCTGCTCAGATTGTGCCCTAGGTTACAACCTTGACATATAAAATTTCGTGGCAGTCTGTTCTCTACAATTTTGTATTCTGCAGGTGATATCTTTTCTTTCAAAATTTCAGACCCTAATAGCTCTCCTCAAAGCATCTGTTCCTGTCTATTAGCAGTGAAATTTTATTTCATCAGTCTTTAGGTCTTGCTGTTACAGCAACAGAAAGTCTGGGCTGTCCTTTCACAACAAATACATAAGAATTTTCTTTCCAAATGCAAAGAATAAAATCTGAAATACTAAATATACTGTTTTTAGATTCCAGTGCAACCCTAAGTCCCAACTCTTCGATGACCACTAAGGAGCTTCAGGAGTACTGGAGGAATGAAAAACGCCAGTGCAAACAAATCAAACTCCTTTTTGAAATCCCATCAACCAGAATTGTAGAGCACCACTTATCTAAATACGTGGTAAGATAAGAAATGAATATGTAAGAAGATCATTAATTTTCATTCACTCTGCAGGGGTCTGCACAGCACACAGCAGGCCTCACTACATGAAAGCCTCAGCAAGGGCCAAGTTTTGCAAGCCAGGATCACACTGAGCAGAACCTGTTCTCACTGATTGTATGGGCCTGCCTGGTGGAATCTGCATCTAAAAAAACCCTCTGACAGTCAGTTCACAAAATCTGCTGCAGTGGGAAAGTGTTATCAAATAAATTAGTATCTTGAGTATCCTTAAAACACAGCATTTTGTCAACATTAAGGAAATTCTCACAAATGTAAAAATATCTGTATATTTACACATCCACTGAGCTAGCCAGCTGTAGCAGCTGCAGTGCATTTGTATAACTTCCATATCAGAGGTTTCTCTTAGCACAAGTGCAGAACTCTTTGATGTTGACAAAGTCTAAGACATCCTCCCTCTAGATGACTTGGGATTGTTCCCCTTCCCTACTTGGAGCTCCCTTAGGTGGCATATTTCTGTCATATTTTTAAAATAAAACATGAGTATGAGGAGTGGGAACAACCAAGCAGTTTGGATTTTTGTATCTTTTTCCCAGTACTGACACTTGGCTTTTATTTCTGATTCTGCTCCTGGCCTTCAGAAGGACTGATCTAGACTGAATGCCTTTTAGTACTCCTGTGAAATTCAGATAGGGATGATTTCCTTGTTTGCTACAGTCTGTGAGATCTGTAGATGAAAAATGCCAAGAATCAGCATTGCTGATACTGGGTGATCCAGTTTGGTAGAATTTGAAGCAAGTAAATGTTTTGGAGACTTACATCTTTTTGCATGCTGGACACACCTACTTAGTTGCTGCTTTTCTTGCATACACCCCTGAATATTCAGCTTCTAAATAGCTAGAAATTGGTTTTGTGTAACTGCATGAGAGCAAGAGCATCATTCAGCATATGTGCAAATAAACTTAGTCATAAGTCACAGGCCTAGGCAAAAAGATTTACATTACAACAAAACTGAGCCAATTTGAATGACAGTCTAATTAAGTGCTACTTCTTACCTTTTTCATGCACACTCCACAAATAAAAAAGCAAGTACTTGTAAATTATTCACTTAGCTGCCCTTGATAAAATGATAGCTTAAAAAAATTGCTCTTATGATTGTTTTAGAATGCATCAGGCATATATACACTTTTCAGCAGGGAGCAGGACAAAGTATAGGAAAATGTCACAGTGCTTACAAATGAAAAGAGATCAGAGAAGTCAGCTCAAATTTAGAAACCTTTCAAGAACTGCCTGTAAAGATCATTTATGAAGATTAAAAGAGAGAATTTCTCTTTAAGGAAAAACAAGGAAGAGAATCAGACAGGCATAATGCAAGTACTGGTTTGCAGCCTTCCACAGCAGCAGAGAAAACAACTGGCATGAGCAAAACCCCTCCAGCTCCTGTGTAAATTAATGGGCACAGGGTGAGGTTGGATGTGAACATGGTCATCATCCAAGAGGCCAGCAATCTGTGTCCTTAGCTGGTGACACAGTTAAGCTGGCTCCCATGGAGCTACCATGGTTTACACACGTTAGGGATTGGCCCTTCCTCAGCATCACTGTGAGAAGAGATTATTTGGACAACACAGCAAAGAATTTTGCAGCTATTTGCCCAATACCACATTTATTATGGTCTTTTTGGGGCTAGTGAAGAGCTGAGGAAGACGTGCTCTTGAGTACTGTTAAGTGGGGCAGCACAGCTGTTAGCTGCTAGTGAAGGGCTTTGGATAGCAGATTGCTGTAGAAATGTTGCTTTTTTGGTATTATTTAAATGTGAATTAAGTTTGAATACGGGACAATGATTTAGAGGAGAGAAAAGAATTTGGAGTTGCTCCATCTTATTTTTGCACACACCAGATATATTGCCAAATACTCCCTCTTCTTTCACAGCATTACTAGCACCCCAAATCCCAAGGAATGTCTTCTACAAAGAGCATTTCTGAATATTATGACCAATGTAAAATAGATTACATTCAATATTAAGTCTGGGAAATCCATTCAGTTCACTGAAGATGATTGATTGCAGCAGCCATGGCTGTTATAAACAAAGTGCAGCTACAGAAATGCTTTGTGAATGTTTTCATGTGCTTCAGTCTGCTGCTATTTGCTTTCCCAGCACCTTGCAGGATGGGATCTGTTAGTGTTCTCTTTATGTACAAGTTACTTACGTGCTAAGCCTAAGCCTGGTGACAGGAGTACAGAACAGCAGGAGGAGGGAATTTTTAGTTTGATGGCTGCAGATATTTCAGCTCTACACTGAGCATGCACCATAAACCCAGGCAGTAACTGATTTAGCAGCACTGCCATGGGAGTACACGAGATTACACACAGAAAATTAGTGCAGGAGTGTTTCAGCTGGAGGACTGAACAAACAAAGTCTGCTTTGCAGACAAAATCTGACTGCACTGGGGCTAGAATGGTCCCTTCTCATGCTTATTTTTTCTCTTTGATTGTGTTTAGATGTATAAAATCATCATTTTGCAAACAGGGAGTTTTGACAGCAACAAGTCCGTAATTGAACGGCGTTATTCAGATTTTGAGAAACTGCACAGAAATCTGCTGGAAGAATTTAGCGAAGAACTGGAAGATGTAACCTTTCCCAAAAAAACTCTAACAGGAAACTTCACAGAAGAAATAATCAATGAAAGAAAATTAGCCTTCAAGGACTACCTGAGACTCCTCTATGCTATGAAATACATCAGAAGATCAAAAAAATTTATTGACTTTTTAACAAGGCCAGAGCTTCAGGAGGCATACGGTTGCCTGCGGGGTGGCCAGTACACCAAAGCTTTGGAAATCCTTTTAGAAGTCATTGGGCTGCAGGAAAGGCTGACAAGAGGGAACCCTGTTGCAATTGTCCCTACCCTCTGTGCCATCGTGGTGTGCCACAAGGACCTGGAAAACCCAGCAAGCGCCTTTGAGTATGGAGAGAAAGCTCTGTCACGCCTCTGCGTGCACACCAGCCACAGGTATTACATGCCACTGTTAGAAACAATGATCGCTCTGGCATATGAACTTGGCAAGGATTTTCTGTCTTTGCAAGAAAAACTGGAAGAATGGAAGACAAAGAAAGATCCCGTACGGGTTTTTACCCTGAAGGAACTTGCAGTTCGGGAGTACGTACGGTGAACACAAGAAAAAAATTAATGAAAGAGCAAACTCTTGGAAGAATGAGAACTGGAAATTAACTGATTGGGTTGCTTAACATTGTATTAATAGGAAAAAAAATTAAATATCCTCTATGATCAAAGGGGCATTAACATCTGTGTTGGAATATATTACATCTACTGTACAGATACGAGGAGTTCCCAAGGAGCATTTTAAGGTTTCTTGAAGGAAATGTGCAAGAAAATAATCATTTATGATTTGGTTATTTTGAACATAGCTTATTTTGTGTGAAAAGTCAGAATAAGAAAATACAATTAATAAAGCACTTGAAAATCTACAGAATGAGGCATTACTTGTTCATGTGGAAACTACTTCCTTTCAAGAAAGGAAAGTCATCCTGTCCTCCTCAGACACTGAAAGTAGCTTTTTACTCCTCCAGCTGAGGCCTGGTCAAATGGCACTTTGCCATTTCTGAGGATGATGGGGTTGGTCCTGTTCCCTCTGAATTCAGCTGCTGTGGGCAGGAGGAGGGGGAAGGTTTACAATCAACTTGGGTGGGAGCAAAAAATACAAGTGATGGACATTCCATCACAGATGAGGAAGTACACTTCATCTCCCTTTTGGAACTAACACAATTTTTTTACTTTCTGCATTGAAGGCACATTCTTGTTTGCTTGCCTGACTTGGTAATTTCCCGCCACTTTAAAGTCTCTCCCATACACTTATTTTAACAATCTGGTAAATTAATTCTCATAAATATTGTAATTATCTTGCCATTATCTAGCCTGGGTCATTATTCTCTGCTGAACATAGTCCACTGAGTGCTTTCAGCCCTGGACTTCTGTTACAGATACTACCTGCACCACAATGACATTGTGTATAAATTAGGAATAACTGTATTAATTTATCTCCCCAAGACATGAAAGATTCAGCTAATTGGAAGTGCACTGAAGCTGAAAACTTTGTTGTGTATTGTTACAAGGAGAAGGTCTTGAAAAAAATACTGAATTATAGGACTGTCTAGGGTGGAAAGTTAATATTTTAAGTAGCTAGTGACAGCTAGGCATTAAACACATAATACATGGATTATTTGTTATTTGGCAATTATTATTTTTGCTAGTTATACAGAAGTAATAGAATTAAGGGTAATTAATTAAGAGACTTAAAGGCTAATCTTCTCACAACATAGCATATTGCAGGACAGTTAAAACGGATCAAAGGTAACACCTTCTTAGAGTATGTGTGAATCAGTAACAAAGCAGTGAGGAAAAAGGCATGTCTGGGGTCTGCATCACACTCAGGCAGAAAGGAAGCATGGCCTTCACACTGCTGTAACTCCACAACAGATTGTGATGAAAAACCAAAAGAATTGGAAAAAATTATTTCCTCCCTTTTGCCCCCTCCCATCCTTGTGTGCAGCATCCCAGGCCCAGTTTTCTTGGATTCTCCTCAGTTTTTATGGGATGGTCTATGAATATCTACCAGCCTCCTTAAAGGCACGTGAGAGCTACCTGCTTGAGATTGGCCTCAGTTTGGTGTCCTTGCTGATAATTGCCAAGAAATGCAGATTGATGATGCACAGAAAGTGCACTCCCAAGTGATCACTACTTTCATTCCTGGTGTATAAATTAAATCTGTGATATATTTTAGGCAGGAGGCATTTGAAAGGAACCATCTGAGTGTGTATATACACACCAGGATGAGCATCTGCAGGTTAGGGTTAGAATTGGGTTAGAGTTATGGTTAGGGTTAGAGACAGGATTAGGGTTAGGGTTAGGCCATTATTGTTAGGGTGAGACCTTTCAGGTTAGGGTTAGGGTTAGGCCATTAGGGTTATGGTTTGACCATTAGGTTAGGGTTATAGTTAGGCTTAGGGTCAGGGCCATTAGGGTTAAGGCTAGTGTTACAGCTGGGGTCAAGTTTAGGCAGTTAGGCATTAGTATTAGGCAGTTAGGGTTAGGATTAGGCATTAGGACTAGTCATTAGGGTTAGGTTTTTGTGGCTTTTGGAACCCTAACCCTAGGCAGAGCAGTAAAATCAGCCTTGGCAAGGGCTGGTTCAAAGGAGAAAGCTGTGGAGGAAGCCACATTGTGGCATTTCCACGTTCCCCTTGGGATGCCTTTTGCAGCCGCAGTGTGCCTGGAGCTCTGGGCTTTGTGATTTTTGGAACCCTAAGCCTGGGCAGAGCTAGAACCCTAAGCTAGAACCCTAACCCTGGGCAGAGCAGTAAAAGCAGTCCTGGGTGCTGTTTCCAAAGAGAAAGCTGTTGAAGTGGCCATGCCGTGGCAGTTTTGTGTTCCCCTTGGCATGCTTTCTGTAGCTGCACCGTTCCTGGAATTTACCTGGGTTTTATCTGCCACAGACTTTGTCTTTAGTCAGAAGAAGGAACTTAATCTCTGTGCCCCTATTTCCTCCCACAGTACTTCCCCACAAAGTTTCCTGATTCAGGTTCCCCGTACTCATGGAGGGTGGCTGGAGCTGGTCTCCAGCTGAAGGTCTTGAGACCCAAGCTCTGCTCTTGGCAGTGCCCCAAGCCCACTGAGTGACTTTGATCAACTAATCAAATCTCAGATTTCTTTTGAATACCAATATTACTTTGTCTTCTTCTATAAAGCTGTATTTTACTTATATTTTAGCAGTACATTCCAACGTATCATTTCCCCCATTTTACAGCTAGGGGAATTGTGGTACAAGTAAGAGAAGTGATTTTTCCCAAAGTCTAATGCAGTGGTCTGGAGACCACACTGACTGCCTGAAGAAATACTGAAGCACAACTGGCATCCCAGCTTTGCAAAAAGAGATGTGCCACAGGTGTGTGTTCTTAAATACCTCTTGCATGAACACCACAACACAGCTTCACCTGTGCCTGCTGCCATACCCCTGAGAAAACTGCCTGAGGTGTCAATGCAAGAGAAAACATTTCTGACTAATTAATATATTTGAAGAACTAATAAGCGGTTGAATAGCACAAATATTTTAAACACTACTTTATAAAAAAAAAAAAGCAGAAGTCTTGCCTAAGAGATTCTTAGAATATATAAAAAAACCTACAGACTTCAGTATCATTTTCCACAGGAAGGAACAGAAAAATATTTTCAAATACATTTTTTTTTCAGTTTTAAGTATTTCTTAAAACTTTGGAATTTCTTTGCAGTGCTCTTGTAGCCTAAACAAGAAGAATCCCACAACCACTACACAGTACTGTATACATCAGCAATCTGGTACTATCCACTTTTCTCAACAACAGCACACAGTACATCAGAGCTTTGCACTATGGTCTTACTTTTCCAATTGCTATTGACATCTCTGAAGTGTACCTAGAGCAGATACCAATTCAAGTACAAATTCACATTTAACTTTTTCCCAGGAAAAAAAGGTTAAAAAAAAAAACTGTCCAGCCAACATCTGCCTAGCATGCCTAAAAATCCACAGGC
Organism: Melospiza georgiana; assembly: GCF_028018845.1. Lineage (NCBI taxonomy): Eukaryota > Metazoa > Chordata > Aves > Passeriformes > Passerellidae > Melospiza > Melospiza georgiana. The sequence goes on along the minus strand of NC_080443.1, from coordinate 9,549,361 downwards.
TGCATACAAGTGAGAAAAAAATTTAAATAAAATCTGGGCAGATCATCTCCAAGAGTCCATGGAGAGTTGCATTACGATCTATTGAGCTTTGCCCCATTTCCATATCAATTATTATATCATTTGGGGCATTAAGTGGATAATACTGTTTACACAACTTTCTAAAATAACTAAAGAAGCCCATGAGGATGCCTAGTTACTTATGAAACATATGCAGACAAGATGCTCTCTGTGCAATGCAGCATCTTGTTTACAGGGAATCCTGTGATCTTTATCACATACTTGTTATTAACTCCTGTTATCTGCTGCATCACTGGAGGATAATATTTGCTTTCCTGAATCTTAATAAGGCTAAATACATTTATTGAATTCAACAGATTTGTACAATCAGCATGGGAGTCGGGTTCAGGACACAAGATGAAATCTAGGTTTTGTGGCTGAGACAGCAGCTGAGCAAATCAAATCAAGAATGTTTATTTTTTCATTAGATCAAAGGCAGGAGCAAAATGTGTTGAAAAACTAAACACAGTTGTAATGGTGTAAAATACTGAATGTCAGTTCCCATCTGGATGAGGTGAGAACCCCAAAGAACCAACCTATTTACATTCAGATCCCATTACAACATATGTTCATCACACTTAGTGAATATGTATATGCTCTGTAGATGCACAAGGCACAAATTTTCCTGTCAGACCAGTAAGAGCTGAGAGCAGCTACGCTGAAATAAATTGGGTTATAATGTAGTTGAGGACAGAATAAGTTCTACTGTCTACATAAACAATCTCTATAGTCAGTGGATGTGTGGAAGGACAGATGGTTGATGAGGGAAAAGAGCAAGCAAATTTGAATGTTTTGATGCTTAATGAATGCTTTCCAAGTGTTTAGGAAATTTGGATCAAAGTTACTTTTACAAGCACCTCATGGTTTTATATACATATATATATATAGAGAGAGAGAGAGTGCTAGTTTTAAACATACAACCTTCTTTTATAGAAATATTAATATATATGTAACTGTGATTATTCAGAAAAATGCTGCAGAGAAATACACTGGATGATCCCCCATATACTAATTTCTCTAAACTAGTGTAATCTAAATATTTTTCATTCCAGACAGTGCGAGACTCTGCGATAACCGATAGGAAATATTAAAGAATTTTACTGAAAATGCAGGACCTCCATCCCACTGTTTTTCCCGGGTGGCAGCGATTGCTTTATGTGCCCCGGCAGGGCTGCAGTGCCACTAGATGGAGCCGCAGCATTTTCAGGAGCTCGGGACCCTGCGAGCTCAAGGGAATGGAGCAGAGAACTTTTTTTAATGACTTGAATTTTATTAAAAAAAAAAAAAAAATCTACTCTAAAGTCTAACATTTAAATTTTAATATGATTAAACTAAATATATATCTCTCAGCTCCATTGTGGGTTCAGACTGTAGCGCCTTGCTTTCCAGCTGTCCTTCAGGACAATTTACCACAGCCCTTTATCAGGCAGAGCTCTAGGAGCTGGCTGGAAAGCTGAAAGAGAAAATGTTCTTGCAGGCTTTTAGACCTGGTGAGTTCAAAGCCAGAATCACTGCAGCGTCTCAGTTCCTACAGTACCTTTTCCTTCTGATCAAAAGGAACCAAGTAAAACTCACAACTCTTAAAAGAACTATCAAATAATGGGGGGAGGGAAGCAAAAATAAATGGTCCCATAATGCCTTCTGAATAGTGCTGGGGAAATTTCAATGACTCCATTTTAAAAAGCTGCACTCCCAAGTATGAAAACGAGATCTGATTCTGTTTTGAGTGCAACCACTATAAAATCCATCTGTTAATTTATGTACAGGCAGAAATATACTGCAAACAGTATCCATAGGCATGTTTGATATTGAGCATTATCATCTGGTTGATAACACAGAAGGGAAAGAAACGATGACTAAACCTGGACCATAGCTCCCAGTCATCTCCTTTATCTGTGCTTTGAGGTGCAAAACACAGAAATTTGGTTTTGGAAGCAGCTCCTGATCCCCCAACAGATCCAGCACTGGCCTGCAGTTCCCTGAGTTGTGCTAAGGATTTTTATCAAGTTGCTGGGATGGCCTGGATTTGGAGAGTGGCCTCTCCCCCCACTGACTGCCAGCTGCAGACCAGAGTTTGAGAGCAGCCTCCCCCTGCATCAAGATATTTTTTTCCAAAAGGTTTCTGCAGAATCTGCTAGCTCTTAGAAGCAGCATGAGGGAACTGGGCAGTCCAGAGGCAGTAAAAAGCAGGAAGACTTTGCCAAAGTCTTTGAAAGAATAGTCTCAGGAGGTGAAATCTTTGAAGGGGTGTCTGCCTTCTTCCTATTCAGTTTCTTCCAGAAACCATGGAAGGAAAAGAAAAAAAAAAAAAAAAGGAAAAGAAGAATTTAAAAAAAGATACAGTGCTTTTATAGTGCTTCATATGTTCAGAACATTTTATAAATACTGGGCAAGATTAATCCAGGCTTTAAATCTGCATAAACCTTGGCAGAGGGCTCTGGTGCCCATGAGATTATAAAGTCTGCCATGAAACTAAATTGTGATCATCAAAAAAGGAGACTCAAAAAGGTGTAGCCGGGAAAAAAAAGATTATTTTTGAAACAAGAAGACAGAAAAAAATCTAAGAAAAGAAACCAATGGTTGGTCACTTGCAGCAGGGTGTAAGTTTTCATTTATTTCATCTCCTTTGGAGAGCAAAGAGTCATGCACATCTTTATGTGAAAAGCAGTACCCCAGAGAGACTGACAGAGAAAACGGCTTTTGGTTTATGCATTTATACTTCTCTTATCCTAAGAAGATAGCAGTGAGGATACTTGGTTATAAGTAAACATAAACAACAGTGTTAATTATGGTCTTCACAAGCAGCAGTAAACCAAACTAACTTATTCCATGATTATTATGCTCCATGTTCATCTGAGTGTTCCATGTAGCGACTGTAAGAGGCTTGATTTCTACTGCATCAGAATGTATTTTACACATACTTAGATTTGAAATGTATTTAAAATTATGATTTGTCCTGCTGTGCAGCAGTTTAATGATAACTGACCTAATTTGCCATATAAATCTTCTGTATAGGAAAGGAATTCATTTTCCTTCTGGAAGGCAGAGCACTCTGAAACAACCTTTGTTTGCTGCTGCCAACTCAAGCCCCTTCAAAACCTAAGGTAAAAGGCAGAGGATGAGGGCAGAAGGATTCTTTATCTCAGCATGTTTTCCCCGGGTTGGCCACTGATGCTCACAATAGAGAGGGAGCACTAAACACAGCAAAAGCATCAAGAGAAAGTTGAGACAAAGCACAATTCCACAGCTAACCACTGCCAGAGGAACCAAGTGCCAGAGCTGGGCAGATTGTGTGTCACTCCAGCCTTAGAAACCTAAAAATCTCAGCCTCTGAGCTTTTTGTCACACACACATGCTCCCTGCCCACCCTGCAGTACAGCCCAGCTGCACTCTGTAGTCTGGGCCACAAAGTATTGAAAGCACATCTCTACAGAAAATGCAGCTTGCTTGATCTATTAGCTGTGCTTACAAGAGCTTATGTCTCCTTGTACTGATGCATTTCAAAATCTGACTTTACATATTTTTTCATTCTTCCCTGTAACAAATGCCAGACTTCAAATACTGTCTTTCCTAACAGTGCAGCTGTAAAATTTCTCTTCTTCACTGCCACCTAAGGTTTTCCTGCCTGTTGAAGATGGCCCTGAAGCATCTGCACTGGTCAAGCAGTGGCCATGATTTGCCACTGATGGCCTTTGTCTCACTGCTCAGAAAGCAGCAGGGACGAGCCACGGAGGTGGAATTCCACCAGTCTGACCCTCAGGACAGGCAGAGCTGTTACCAAACATGCAGGACCACTATGAGTAAGAGCAGTGACGGATTCATTTCCCTTCATGTTACTCTAGACCACCAGCACCTATTTCAGGCATCCTCTCTCTTCTGTTTTGATGTATCTTCACAACCTACAGTTCTCTTCCATGTAGACACATAGTGATGATCAAATTACTGCCTTAAAGAGACATTCTACTTATTGAAAAGGATCAAAGGAATTCTTGGAACAATAAAAGAGGTCATATGCTAGTCTGATTTTCATTAGGAACTCCAGGTCTAGCAAAAAAAAAAAAGTAACTCTTTTCCTCCTCCTCAGCATGTCACCCTGTCCCTCCTGACAGCTTCTGGCAACAATCTCTCTTTTCAGTCCTGAGAAACCAATTGAAGTTTCCTTTATCTCCAAACCCCTTGCTCTGCAAAAACATTTGTATCATTTTGGATCCATGAGTCATGTCCCTCAAAGCTATTTGTTTATTTCTCCCACTGTCTTCCTTATGGAGACTGAGGCCATGTATCACAGAGTTGTGTGGCTTTCCCTTTCCTTATCAGAGGCAGCAAAGGTTAGAACAATGTGTATAAAGGGAGATCTGATAACCCACCCATGTATTGCTTCACCTGCCACCTCCGGGTCATTCACAGCAATTCATTCAGGGCAGCAGAGTCAGTGCAGGGCATTGCTCTGCTTGGAGAATCACACCCCAGGCTTGCTAGAAAGCAAAACCTTGAATTACTTCATCCTCTTTCTCTGGACTAAGAGAGAATTTGCTCCTCTGCCTGTTTTAACTTTGAACTGCATTAACTTCTGCATTCTCTTTACCAGTTGGTGGGGTTTTTAGTTGTTGTTTTCATTTTTTTTTTTGTAATGAATCTTTCTGGAATTTGCATGTAGTTCAGAGCTAGTTTTGATCAGAAAGTGCTCTGGGATGCTTACACATAAGGTGCTATAGAAATGCATTGCATTACACTGCATCCAAATCAAAATCAACACAGTTAAAAATTAGCTATGGTAGTAAAAAAATGCTGCAGGGACAAGGCTGGCACAGAGTCCATGCTGGAAAAAAATGCCTAAAGAATTGTGATCTCTGTATTTTCACAGGTTGAGAAATCGACTTTCAAGGGCAATTTGAATCTGATGTTTTGAGATGTGAGCTGACCACCCTATAGTGATTGAGAAGAGATTTTTAATCAGTGGAAAACTGAACTGCAGCCACACAGAAACACCAGTGTATCTGGACTACATCATGCTCATTAGCTCTGGGTAGGAAGGTAGATTCACTTGTCTTTGTTGTCAATGCCCAGTTGGTAATGATGTAAGGCACAAGACAAGGACATCATGGTAGGTGAATCAATACTCAGAACCACTGAAAAAGTCTTATTTTCTCCACAGAATGAAGAAGCAGCAGCACTCTGAGGTCAGAGCAAGGCAGTCAGGTATACATGGATAATTGCAAGCATTGCAGTTCCTACATGCAGTCTTCACAAACATGCATTGATTCACCACAGAATGCCTCCTAAAGAAAAGGAATTCTTAAGATTTCTTAACATTCTCCCATGAGAGCGAGTTTCTTTTCCAATCCATTGTGCTACCGTTACAACCTTATTTTTATTTTCAAGAATTTTCATTGAATCACAGAACTCCTCTCTGACACAGCTCACCTTTTAGAGGTATTTTTCAATTGATCTAATCCATCTATTCTACCTAAGAACTCCTTTGCCTGTTTAAAAAAACAACAAATGAAAACAAAAAAACAAAGACCTAAGGATGCATGTAAAATGTAGCATCATTAACAATTCTTTAATATATACAAGAAAATCTGGCAACTTTAAATCTTGTTACTACTTTGAAACATGCCACAGACTGTCTTTTCCACTTTCTACTTAGTGAATCTTCATAGGGTTTTTAATACTCTTTCTACTTTTGCCATGATCAAAGGAATTGCTCTCCGTTTGCTTGTTCCTCTGATAAGTGATAAAAGATGTCAGTGAGACTAATGAGAACTGCCTCCAGCTTCCTTCATAAAGCCCTGTAGAAAAGAAATCACAATGCATCCTCAAACCTGCTAGTCTTTTAGGAAATAAAGTGTGGAAAAATACTAGGCACAAAGACAACAGGGGGATGGGAGCAGGGGAGGAGGGGGGGGGAAAGCTTTTACAAAAGCAACAAGGATATTGGTGTGTAAGCAGAAATGTTACTCCCATCAGTGGTCTGTATTGGGGTAAATCCTGAAACAACTCCATGTGCAAACGTGGAACTTCTGTTCTTTGCACAGCAGTATTTGCTTTTTCACACACACATTGCACGTGTTGGAAAAGTCACATAACAGCTTCCCCCCCAGCCCATGGTACAGCAGTGTTAAAAATCAGAACCAAATCCAGATTAGGCCTTTACTCTGCAGAGCTCAATGACAGCTCACTTTACTTTTCTCAGGACTTGCCAGGATATTTTCAGTTCCAAAATGAATTTTACTTGCTAGTCTAAAAGCCTGAAGGCTGACTGAGCACATCTCCAGGTCCTACAACCATGGATGTGTTTCCATTTACTGACACTGAAGACAACTCAAATAAACACAATGGATCACATAAAGTATTCATGCATCAGGACCTGCCCCAAATAAGTGGTGAGATTTTAATTTGGGCTGTGAAAAGCTGCTCAGCTTCCTGAGCAAATTCTTCCTCCCATTTGCTGACCAATATCTCATCTGCAGGGGCTGCTGTGTATTTTCCCCAGCCCAGGTAAAGGTGAAATGCACACAGGTACCTTGCTAAGGAAATCTCATTTCTTGGAATGAAAGAGAAGTCAAGGATGTGTGTGAATGTCACAGCAGGCTCTGCCCACATGCCATCCCCTCCAAGAGAGCTGGGCTCTTGTTTTTCAAGAGTGTCAAAGAGATGCCAAAAGGTGGTGGCAGTGCCAGTTTTCCAGGGAATAACCTGTCCTATAACACCTTATTTGTTGATTGCACATTAAACCCTGATGAGCTGCACCTGCACTGTTTTACCAAGTTGTGTGAGGGCTGAGAACTGTGTGATAGAGAATCACAACCTTTAAGTCAGCAAGCAGAAAACTGATTTGGTTTTGTCTTGATTTGCACTACTATTCCTGTTATTTTCCTTAAGTGAGGCTGAGGTTATCTCAGGCTGGTCATTTTTAAAGCATGCTGATTTATGACAAAGTACAGCCATTTCATTTTCCCTGTAGACAGGGCTTTCTAACTATACACACATTTTAAAGCTATCTATAATTATAGAAGGTAACAGTCTACAAAAATGTGGATTATAATTCAATATTTATAAATTAAAGTCAATCCAAGGGGAAAATATACAATTATCCAACGGCATGCTCCTTTTCAAATTAATTGTTTTAATCAACAAAGGAAGGCTTGAGTTGCAATGGTTGTTTCCAACCATTATGCTTATAGTAAATAAGCATCCTGCTTTGTGAAAGACTCAATGACAGACATGACAAAATGGATATATTCAATATCGAGACAAAATTGTAATATCATTATCTTTTTTAGGAAGATAACTGAAGAATACACAATGAAAAAATCTCTTAATGTTCTACTTATTGACATTAATCACTGAATGAAATGGAGTAAATGGAACATAAGAGGACTGTGTTCTTGCCACTGGTAACAAGTGAAATTTACTGACCTGATGTGAGTACCTTGCCAACAACACGTTTTGGGTTTTGGTTTTTATTTTTTTTTTTAACTTTGAATTATTTAATGCATCAGGATAAATTGGACTCAGTGTGGGTTTAAAACTTAATTTTAAAGTTTCACTCAAGAAAGACTTTAAAACTGAAATTAAAAGCCCAATTTATTTTTAAGTCATTGATTTTTTTATCTGTCCTGCTGTTTCTCTTCATTAAAGGAAGAATGACTCTGATGCCTCCACAGAACAGAAACTCTGATCTTTCTCCTGGGGCTCTGTTTCCTCTTTATACTAATACTAAATATGAAGGGTCTACGGAATCTTAAATGAGGAGAAGAAATGCATTTCTAAGCTGGGTAGGGGAGGGATTAAGCCGGGGAAGGAGCCTAGGGGAGAGTGGAGCTACATAAACAGACAGACACCCTGAGGCAGCTTCTATCACCATTAGCTTCGCTGGGCTGAACAGCAATTAACACCAGCCCTGAGCCTGGGCCGAGCCTCCAAAGCCACAATCACACCCACTCTTAGGGCTGCATCCTTCTAGAATAGCACAATTACAGGGTGAGCCACCAAAACCCTGCAGAAGCTGCTTTGGGTTCTGTTTGGGTCACTGCTACCTTGTGAGAGAGCCAGGGAGTGCCCTAATTAGCATGGGAATTAGCTGATGCTCGAACTCAATTCCCTTCGTGATCACATTCGCTGTAAGGACCACTGGTGGGGGAAGATGCACAGTTCTGTACTTACTAACGCAGTTCTGTACTTATCATTCAAGCAGAAAAATGCTACCCTTGCATCTTTCCCTCATGGAAACACCTGCAGAGGAACAGTGCCTCTTGTATTCAAAACAAAAGCTCTTTTGTGCCTTTGTCACATGAACTGTCCATTTCATGCATTTTACTAAAACAAAAAACAAGAAAACCAAGACACGTTTTTGGCCTATTTTTACAAATTTCAAAGTTAACTATTGAAAAGTTAACTGTTGAAAAGCAACTTGCTGGTAGAGACTGAAACTCACAAAGAATTTCAGGAGCGCAAGGTGATTTTAACATCCAGTCCTGCAACAAAACAGAGCCTGGAGATTCCACAGGTGCCTGCCGTGCAGGAGGCAGTGATGGCTTTCAGGGTTGCAGCCTCAAAAGACTGATCTGGACTGACAGCACAGTCAGTTCACTCTTTCTCTTACACTGGGAAAGAAAAGTGAACCGAGTGCAGAAATTTTTAAAAAGGAACTTATGAAAAAAAAATTATGGAAGAAGAAATGAAAGAAAGGAAGAGGATAAAGACAAGGGAGGGAAATGCAGGAAAGCAGTGAAATAAATCTAGTAAGGTTTAAAATTACAAGGGAGGAAGGAAGGGACTTAATAATGAAATACTGACATGGAGATAAAATTTAACAAATAAGATGCATGGAGAAAGAAAAAAGAAGGTGGCAGGTTTTGAAATTAAAAAAAAGGTGAAAAATAAAAGAAAATAAACAAGATGAACATAAGATACATACATCTCAGTTACTGTTACATTATAGGCAGAAATCCAGAATGGCTTTCTTAAAGATGCACTGTGAATCAAAAACTGGATCTCAATCTCTATTCATTTTCAGCAAGAAAATCATTACTCTTTTCATGTTACTATTCTTCCAAAAAAATCTGACTAGAATCTTCCAAGGATCCTACCAACTGCAAGAATTTTTACCTTGAAAATTAAATTTTACAAATAAAAATTTTACTGCAGCTCCACATCAAAATACTTTAGACATCTCTAGGAATACTATCAACCTTCATTTGGCAAGGAAAACAAAAAATCTCAAAAGGTTTGCTTGGAAAATGCTTAAAACTTTTATGCAAAGGCGGCACTTTTCCAAAGATGGTTTTGTTATCCTCACCCAGAGAATGTAAAGGCAGCTGAATGATCACATTTCAAGTCTGGTAGAAATTAGATCCTAGATGTCTGCACCATCTGCTCAGCATATTTTGCTTATTATTCATTCAGGTAACATCTCCTTCCTTCAGTGGTTTGTGTGAAAACTATTCCAAAAAGCCATTCCTGAAATGATATTAAACTTAGAGAAACATGCTGAGGAATTGCTGCAGAGGCAAGTATTCAAGTTTTTCCAGGGAAATCAATTTATTTAAATTTTGTTGTATCACTTCTGGGAAACAACTTAGCCAAAGCAACTTTTATACTTGATCATTTTTTGTGGTATTCCTTTCACTTAGTAGCTTTTTCAATATGTGCAAAGGGCTGGGGATTTACCTGTGTTATTTTCAGGATATAGAGGATGGGAGTTCAAGGAAAAATATTGATGGTGTGGGCTTGTAGCAGGAATGTCATAGAAGTGCTTATTCTTGTGATCAGTTCCATTTCAGGGCTGTTAGCCAGACCTCTTGTAATAAATATAGGCTTTCCTAAACAGGAAACCTCGGAAAAATTCATTTGAATGAACTGTAGCCGTGAATTAATGTTCCCAAGTGCCTTTCCACAGACATGCACTTCAGGGTTTCACAGACCACAGTGCAGCAGAGTTTGGGGGTGTTCTGATATAGCTGGGAGATACCACAACCTCAGCAGTAATTATTTTTTAACAACGTTATTCAAATTGGAAGACTCATACTGCTTTTAGTATCTTCAGTGCCTCAATTTCACTTAAGCTGTACTTGTTTTTATCCTTGAGAGACCCAAGGTAATGAAGTGGAGAAATGGTTTTTCCTAGTACTGCTTGGAAACGAGGAAAAAGACTCCATTACCATAAAAACCACCAATGCAAAACCTGGAGGATGGAATCCTTGTCCCTCAAGGCTCTCCCCAGAACGAGGAACATTCTGTGAGGATTTCTTTGTTTTGGGGCTGCCTGAACAGACATAGGAAGCCCCGGGGACAGAGGATGGGTGAGGACTCAGGGCCAGTGACAGATCCTGTGGCCAGAGCTGCCCTGAGCCCATGCTTGGCTTTCCTTGCTGCTCAGTGCCCACATGCCACCAGCTTTTGGCATCACTTTACAGATCTGCTGCTGGAGCTGCAGTCCCTGTGCCCCCCAGAGGTGCTGGGCACAGGGGTGAATGCCCTCTGCAGTGCCATTCCTGCTCACATTGTGCCCCCAGTGACTGTCCCACAACAGCACCCGCAGGATCTTCTCTCACAGCACCACTCCTGATCTACAGCCCCAGATCACAACCCCTCTGCTTCATTTCTTACCTGGCTTCTGGTTAAAGAACAAGAGGTTTTATGTTTCTGGTGCCAGCCCTACTTTGCCACCCAAGTCCCCTGGAAGCACCTGTGCCTGGGCCTGGATCCTGCCACCAGCAGTGTCACAGCAGTGACAAACACTGCCTGATGACAGTCTGCACACTGATGCATGCCATTCCTGAGAACTCCTACTTGATGCAATTTTTTTTTTGACAACTATTGCGATATAAATCCATACGTTTTTAAATTATTTCATGTTTTCTATAGATTTCTTAGAATATTCTTTATGTAATAGTCACAAAACTTACAGAAGCCTGAAAAGATTCAGTCTTTGTGTATACAAACATTTTCATTCACTTCACTGGACTGATTCATAAAAAGCAGTAGGTGTGGGAGCAGCTTGTGGTATATTCTGATTTCAGATACTTAGATTTCAGTTTGAAAAATCCTCAAAATGATGGTTGCTACAGAATGAAAGCGTTTGAGAGTGCTGTAGAAACCAACATTACGGAGCACAGAGGCCAGAGAGTTATTTAGGTCAGCATTTAGTGTAACATTCTAGAAGTACCACCTCCCCATCCCAGAATGAGCATGAATGGGGAACTATCAGCAGAAATCTGGAGGTTGTGCTCTGTCACTTCTTGTGTACACAGGCATTTAGATCCAGGATCTTTTTCTTGTCCATATAATTTATAATCTTATATGTAAAAATGAGACTCCTAAAATATGTTAAAAGCTGATCTTGGCTGAAGTTTGGTTTAGGTGTGTTTAGTGCTGTTCAGCTCAACAGCAAAATTCCTACTGATGGTGAGGATAATTCTTAGCAAGCTTTTCAAAGGGAAGAGTTGCTTTGGGTTTTTTTTTTTTTGTTTGTTTGGGGTTTTTTTTTTTTTTTTTTTTTTTTTTTTTTTTTTTTTGTGTTTTTTTTTTTTTTTTTTTTTTTTTGTTTTTTTGTTTTTTTTTTAATGGCTGATAAAGCACTGATCTCAGCTGTGAGAACCAGGGTTACTTCTCACTCTCCATCCTCCTCAGAGCAAAGCAAAAAAGAATTTAGGCCTTTCAAAAATTCACTGCACAGAAGCTCTAGAGAATAGAAACACACAGAGAACAGCAAGGCAAAAGCCTGGTGTGCTAAAACTGTGTCTTGTCCATCTGTACCTTATGCACAAATTCCTCCAGAAAAATTAATACCCTCCATCTGGCAAAGGAGAGCTCTTTGAGCACTTTGGAGCAAAAAGGCCATTATAGCTTTAAGCTCATTATATAAAATAAAACATATTTTTTGAATTTATAAATAAACTTAATATGCTCAGAAAAGAGAGCAAATTATTAAATATTGGGAACAGATGGGGAAATGTCAGAGCACGGCTACTTGTATTTCCTGCATTTCACAGCTGGTTTGCAAGTATGAGGCATGCAAAGCCTTAAGCCACTCAGATCAAATGATCACAGTGGACCAAATTCTGTGTCCTTTACTCAGGCTATTTATTCTGCATTCGATTCAAGTGTTGTTTTTGCCTGAGAGCTACACCTTCTTCTGCAAAGTGCTTTCACTCAGGACTGATTTTAAACCTCTTTAAGATGGTTCAGTGACTAAACCAAGTTTCTAAACCCCTCCAGACCCTTTGCCTTCAACTGTACATCGAGAAGAGAGGACTGTCAGGGGCATTCCCAGCGACTCCTAAAAATCCCATAACTTTCCCTAAAAAAAAAATGGCAGTTGCAGCAGGTCTCTTCCTTCTTTCCTTCAATTTATCATGTATCTTAGCCTCTTCTACACTGTCAGTCTCAGAAAATATGAAAGGCATCTTTATTTCTTTGGAGTAGAAAAACAAGAGCTGTTTAGTACTAAGAGTATTTTCTCCTTGTTTAGGCTGTTGTAAACACAGTTCCTATAAAATAAAAAGAAAAACAAAAAAAAAATCCTATAACAAACAAACAAAAAAACCATCCAACAACAAAACGCAAGTCAAAATCCTCCCCAAGAACAAATGGCTGGTGTCATTATATTTAAAACAAAAAGACCTGGATGATAGATGCAGCCAGACACCGTGTTCCTTTTAACCTGAATCTCTGCCTGTGGGCCATATCATCCTAAAAACTCTTTGATACAAGTTAGGAGCTAATGCTGGGGGCGTATCCAGGGCTGCACACAGGTACCTGCTGATTTGCCAGCTCACAGGTTTCAAAAGTCTCGTGGGCTGCTCCTGGCACCTCCTGTCACTCACTGCCAGGCAGATCTGCCTTGTGAAGGGCGATTTGCACAGCAGGGGCCCTGCAAAGCAGCTGCCGCGGGTATTGAAGAGAAAATATAAGAAGCAAATTATATAAAAATGATTTTTTTTTTCTTCAAGGATCAGGAGAGAGAGGGGAGGAATTTGCTCTCGTGGAAAATGGGGCACAGAGCAAAGAAGGCGGAGGAGAAGGCAGACATGAAAATGTCATAAAAAGCTCAGAGTGCAATTGATGGAGGCAGTGAAAGGCATTACCTGTCCCCCGGTGAGGGGTGGGACGGCACACAGAGGGCACAGGTGTGTGTGCAGCACAGCTCACACAGACCCACCCCTGCCTGACAGGGTGTCCAGTCTGAGCTCCCCGTGGTCCCAGAGCCCCTGCAGCCCCTGCTCCCCATCACTGACACACAGCTCCTGGTCTGGCAGCACGGCAGAGTCTGTGCACTGCAATCCTGCCAGCTCACCGTGCTCTGGAGAGCATTTCCATGGTGAGCAGAGGGACCGCTTGCACATCTGCGGTATTCCCCTCAGAGACAAGCCTGAATTATTTAAAGGTGTAAGAGGGAATACTTACGCTTCAGCTTGTCATATAGGGAAAGGAAAAAATATAAAACTGTACATTTAGTCTTTTCAAGGCACAAATCTAAAGCCAAACACAGGATTAATTTTGGTTTTCTGCTTTACAGAGCAATATTAGAAGCCCAGAACACAGCTTCTCTCTCCCATCCCCAAGCCCAGTTTTTTTCTGTTCAGTAGCAACAATCAATCTCATAAGCACTTATCTCTTTTCCTGCCTCTTTCCTCTTCCCTAAATCTTCTGTCACAAAGAATTCTTCTCATACCCGTAAAAAAAGCCTGAAAAATCTATTGTAACAATCATATTTCATACTTTCTTCCTTAAGCGCTTAAAGATAGAAAAACTGGTTTTGTTATGCCACTGTACAATACAAGCAGAAGATGAACAAAGTAAATTAAATAATAAAAAATACACAGAGAGATAAAAAAAGCTAAGTAACAACTTTCTTTTTTTCCCAGCTATTTCAGACTGCAGGGTTGTAAGACATTTGCCAGCTAGGTGGGGTGCTCATAGCTGTGACTTGTGAGGTCCCTAGAAATTCAGTGAAATCCTGTTTTGGGGAGATGAAGCAGGGTCTCACCAGCAGCTGGTGGTGGGGGCTCTGTGCTGCAGCACCCCTGGGTGGGCTGTGAGCTCGGGCAGTGTGACTGAGATAATTCTGCTTTTCTGTGATGGAAAAGTGAGGTGTCACCCCTTGGCTCACGGAGGGAAGGGGCCCTTGGAAGAGACAAGAACAGGCCATGAAATGGCATTACATGTCTCAGTCACAGCTACCTCTTCCTGACTGGAAAACAGATAAAGCTTGTTTTATTTCAACCTACTGAGTACAAAAAGGTATCTTACCTCTCTCACAAATATCATCAGAAATATGATTATTTGCAGTACAGTTTTTATCTAAATGCATTATTGCAAGGATTAGCCCAAGGTAACTTTCAAATCTACAAATGCATAGATTTTTCTATATGTAGGACCTAGATCCAGCCTTGACATTTGCAGTTTGAAAATCTGAATTTCTGGCCAGAAATTTCTAAATTTCAGTCCAGAGCTGCAGCTTTAGGCATGCCAAATAGCAGGCAGATTCAAACAAGTTCTTTATCCTTTGCTAGAAGTTCAAGTACAGAACTGACAAGGGCTAGAGAAGGGATCATACAAATTTGATATTTTAAAGAAAAAGTAGAGCACCTGGAGGTTTTTTTACATGGTTATCCCAAGCTGTCTCCAGTAATGTGTACTAACAGCTTAAACCTGAGGCTTTGTAATTTCTTACAACTACAGCTGTGTGCCAGCACTTTAAACAAGTCACCTAAACAGTTGTAGTTAAAGAGACCCAATTTTCTAAATCAGCTGGGAAAGATATTTCATAGCAATACGGAATTAATACTGTCCAACTTGTTAGAATTAGTCATGACTGTAATTAAGAGCATACACAGGAGTAGCCATGGGAAGAACAGATCTCTGAAAAGCATTTTTGGAGGTAAAATTACATATTGATCCCTAGTGATAATGGGATAATGCTTCAAGCTTGCAGGCAGAACGACAGGTCTTTTGAACCATGAAAAATGAACACACCAGAAGCTAAGTGAGAAAGTTAATAAGTTACAGGTGAAGCTGAATATTTTTCTAGGTGGTAGCAGGACATTTACAATGATAAAAGTTTGGGGTTTTTTAAAGTAATTTACATTTACTTTGCACTAAACAAGTGTAGAAGGCAGTTTTATGACACAGGTAATTCTGAGGGATTGGATGGTTTGCTAGTAAGGAGGAGGAAGCTAAAACTAAAATGAGTCATTAAAAATAGGTCATTTGCTTAGCTGTATGTGTTGCCTTAAACTTGGCATTCTAAATGATCAAAAAAAGGAAGCAAGATGTAAAACAGGGGTGGAACACATGTCTGTCACTGGCTGTCGTGGTGACAGAAAAGGAACCAAAAAGTCAGGCACACTAGGAAGGAAAAGGGGTCCAGAGCACCATTAAGTCAACAACCCTCAAAGAGCAGGATTGTTTTCCAGCAGGAATCCCAGTGCTGCCAAACTCGTGTTTCCATTAGGACCAGGAGAGGTTGGCTGCACACATTTCAAACCCACTCAGACTTGTGGGCTTAAAAATGTGCTCCTGTGAGCCAGCCCTCTGCATTCCACAGAGAAGCACAACTCTCACATTTCCAGAAGCATTAGAGTTGGAGTTGACCTGGTAAACCCATTTATTGTCACAGTTGTGTGCCAGAAATTATGCATGGCAATTCCCACCCCTACCATCACTTGCCACCTCATGGCAGTGTAGAAAAGCATCCAGGAACAAAATATGCAAGTAAATTATTAAAAAGAGGATGAACAAGGGTAAGGTTTATATAGAAAACTTGTACAATAGCCTTGTTTTTGAAAAGGAGAAAGGGAGAAGATCTGAAATGCACTTGCATGATTTCTTCATTGACCCATTCTTGACCCAGAGGATACATTTTAGCAGCGTGCTTTGTACCATAAAACTAGAATAATCTTTGAATTAGAAAGAACACTCACCCTTTTCCCTGCTGACAAGGACTCTCAAGGAGATATCCCAAAAAGCAGTCCTTTCCAGGGACAGGTACAGCAAATGGGGAGGAAAGGATGTTACCTGTTTTCTGGCCAAATTCTCAGCTGGTGCACATTGACTAAATTGTTTTCAGCTCTTCTCTTACTGAATGAAAGAAACATTTGATCAGGTGCAGGTGAGGCACTGGAGCAACAGCTGCTAGCCTGAAACATCAATTAGTAGTTTAATTAAAATAGCAGGCTGTTCTACAGCTAAGAATAGGAAAGACCAATACAAACCTATAAAATCTAAAATCTGCAAGAACAGATCTTTTTGTTAATCCTTCAGAATCAGATATCTACTTTCACCAATATTATTATTCCTTATGAGATGTTAGAAGAAATTTGTGCATATCAAAATCATAAAGATGCATTCATGATCTCTGTGTTTCACACTGAAACTCATATTTGTGTTTCATTTATCTGTGAACAGAAAGACGATGTCAGCTTTTGAACTCTGAAATATCTACCTGACAAAACAGCAGTTTTGTCCCACATATCTATGTCTATGTTTCTTTCTTGGAGAAAATCTATAAGATAATATGAAAGCATTTTTCCTCCCCCTTGATCATTATGTTAGTCCCCCTATCCTTACTTTATCTAATTTAGAAAGGTGGCAGTAACCAGTACTAGTGTACAGTTTTCATACAGATGGTGATTCAGCCAAAATGTCTCTTTCCATAGTTTGTCAGCACTGATTATGAACTGCACAACAGCCTCCACAGAGCCCATTATCCTCCAGCTAAGCTCAAGTATTTCAGCTTCAAGTTCTACAGCATTGTCAAGGATCACTGTTACTGCAATAGCAAAACCAAGGAACTTTTCTTGAGCCTTTCTTTCTAAACAGCATATTAACTTGCACACAAGTACAGAAAAAATCTTGCAGAAAGCTCTTTCTGAAAGATGTTTTTCATTAGGCTTTCACTGCTGGTAGGCAGCTCACTGTGAGACAGCATCATGGGGATCATTGTGTCTGCCCTCGGTGTCATTGCTGAATTTCTGTCTGCTTCCCATGTTCTTCCAGGCATCTGCATTTAGGTGTGCAATCCTGGCCCTCCTGGTAAGTGCAAATATTCCCATTGGCTTTAACGGAGCCTGGATTTCTCCCTATTAATGTTTGAATCACAGAATCATGGAATGGTTTGGGTTGGAAGGAACCTCAAAGGTCATCCAGTTCCAGTCTCATCTGACAATCCTTTAATTGCATTCCAGGCTAAAAAATGCATGGAACACAATAATTCTCTGCTAATTAACAAATACATCTCTGGAACAAGAGTGCTGTAGCCTTCTGTTCCTATTTCTGTCTGTAATATATTAGTTAGTTTGTACAGTATTTTAACCTCCAGTGCTTTCAACGCAGATAACACAAGTTCCTGCAGTGGACAAACAGTGGGACTACTCATGCCTAAGAGTTAAATGCAAGTTTAAGTGATGAAATGTCAGGTTAGCTTTTTCATTAGAGTGAATTTGATAGCCTTCTTTTGAATCAATCTAGAATGCCATTGCCATGAATAACTTCTGCTATGAATTGACAGAAATCAATAAAAAAAATGAGAGGAGCAACAATTGCGAGATAATTTATCATTCAAGTCAAAACATTTTTGAAAAAGCTTTTAAAGAAAAAAAAGAGTGAATAGGCCTGAAGAGGCACTTGAGAAATAAAGCAGCATGAAGGCAGGTACAAGAGGCAGGGAGGCAGCATAAACACAGGAAACCACTCAGAGGGAGACCACGCCAGAAGAGCCACAAGTCAAGATTACAAAAGGGATCATGGACTTTTAGGAGATCAATTCCTTTGAATACCAAAATGGAGATCGACATTTCTTTCACCAGTCTTCTGGGAGATCTGTCTCTAAAGCATCTTGTTTGAACCACACAGACAGAAAGCATTACCTGTCTGCACTGCCACACTACATGGGAGAGTGAGATGTCATCGTTTACAACTTCTGCTCCTGCCTCTCTGCAGGTATCATAAACATCAGTTTTTAAATCACAAAACAAAGGTTAAAACAGTTGTATGTAAGACATTATTCTTCTGCTCTGTGTTAGTCTGTATAGATTATAAATTATTTCAAGGAGGCTGTTTTTTAATGGTCTGTCCAGAGCCTATAAGCCAGAGCTCTGATGCTTCTGCTCCTACTGATCAAATAGATATACTGCAGCTGAATGTTGCAAGTATGACTTAAGCTGAAAATCTGAGCACACATGCTAAAAAAGTAGAAATGTTGCTTATTTTGCCTTTTCTTTTTGCCAGGTCAAAATATGAGGACATACACTCTAAAAAGAGGACATTTTTTAAGATTGCTCCTGTGCGGAGCTGAATTGTCCAAATCATAACTAACACTGATTAATTCAAAACCCACAGTACTGTAGCAAAATCAAAATGGGGAATTGCTATCCCCAAACATTGTCAAAATAGGGCTCTCCCAAGTCTTGAATATTCCTTCTTCCTTCCACAGCACATATTCACCAGGCACAGCCTGCACTGCACATACCCCAGCCCAAGCTAGGAGCTGGACACATAGGACTGTTCTCAAAAAAAATCTCTCATCTGTTTTGAGGCTTTTAAATTCTTGTTTAGAAGTAAAAAATGCACTCTGAAACCAGGGAAAAGGACTGAGCTACAGCAGGCACCCTAAGGGCTCCTTTTGACCATGGACTGTCAATAACCACAGCACTGCAAAACAGGCAAAACCACTTGACACTCCTACAGCATCATTTGGTTTCCCTTTGTATCACTGACCACAGGAAAGAATGGAAATTATTTGGTGGATCCTTCCCCCCTATTCAATATGGGTTTGGATGTGCAAAACACAATCTGGCCCTGATTTTTTTAAAAAAATTCAAAAAATAGGGAGATGTCTGCATAAAACAATAGCAAGCTTGTTTGACTTAGTGTTGCTATGTCCAAATAGTTCAGAACTTTTCCTATGACATTTTAGTTATTTAAAGCTTCAGTTTTTTGCTTATTTGTCTCAGTTTTCAATAAAAAGGAAAAAAAAAAAGGGAAAGGGTTCATTTAAATTCCTCCTTCTTGCAAGGCAGAACATAAGCTCCAGAAAAAACTCACGAGGAGCCCAGCAATACTCTTCTAGATCTCCTGATACAAAACGTCTGATTTTTGTGGCCTACCCAGTTTTGATTCCTCAGGCTCACTGAAAATTTAAATTCACTCAGAGGTTTTCAGTACCACATGCAAGATGTAAGGTGTTATGACTCTATCACATCTGTTCAAGCATCATGTGCAGTATACTAATAGTGATATGCAATAAAACTAATATTAATGCACTTTTTTCACACAATAGGCAAGAAAGACATTCAATTTTATAAGCAAGTTTTAAGGCTGATTTTAACTTCGCATTTAGCAGAAAACAATCGTCCCATAATTGCATTTTTGTTTGTCAGGCTGCCAGGAAATGCCTTACAGATACAATTATTAACTCTACCTGTGTACACAGATTTTTTTTAAAGCTTAATATCACCTGTAGCTGAAAGACTTGAATCCATCCATACAGATTTACAAATGTTCTCTTTTTGAATGAAATGTGGTGCTAGACCATATCTCTAAATCAGGATGATCTGAATCACCAACATTGTGATTACCCTATTTACAATGGAGCTCGTGGAAATAAAGATCATTTGTTAAACCTCCTGTTTCTGTGTGTGAGTAGGCCAAGATATGTCAGAAAAACACAGGGGTTAAAGCATTTGTGGATGTTTTGAAGGGTAGAGTAAGGACATATTTGTTCAGTAAGTTCTGAGACATTTCAAGACTGTCTCACAGTGTACCCTCAGGATAGAAAAAAATGGTTTAAAACTGAGAGTTATTTTTAATGAAGAGAAACAGAATAGATATGTCTTTACTGCTCTTTCCCTTCTGGTAGGGTTGGAAAGACAATGAGGCAATAAATTCAGAATCAACCTCAAATGCACCTGTCCCTTCCAACTGCAAAAGTCTTGTTAATGTCTGTGTCAGACTCATACAGAGGGTCAGGTTATGACATTCTGGAGAGCAATACCAGCAATGTTTTGCAGGACATTATGTAGAGCATCCATCAAAATGTTGTGTAAGAGAAAATATATCTCACTTTTCCAAAGCACTGAGAAGGAAGGGTTTGTGAATAGTCCTTTAAACCCTCAGTTCCATTGTGCCAATCCAGCAAAGAGTGAGTACACACTAAATTTCATGTGCTGAAAACTCAAGGGCTGCACAGCCTTTTTATGCAAGAGGAGCTCTGCCAGCTTTCATGGCCTTTGCAAGAACATAATCTCAGTTAGTTTGCAGTTCTAAACTTTCCAGATCTGCTGACCATCACAAAGATGTGCAAGAAGATGATATTCAAACTTTCCTCCTTTAGAAGGTAAAGTAGAGGAAGTTGAGGAACCTCTCAACCTCTTTACCTCTACTTTCCCCAACTTCCTCTACTTTACCTTTAGTCACTTTACATTTTATAAATGGGGAGGTCATAGGCTGCTCTGGAATGTGCCTGTGCCATGTTGGCCATTGCTTTGCAGCCTCTGAGGAGCAAGAGGAGTGTTCACCCACAGCTCTGGACAACTCCTGCTATTTTCACAGCCATGACTGTTAGTGCCCCCTTTCCTTTCATTTTCTAAATTCTGCAGTAATTTGAGAGGAGTGCTGATCCAAGAGCAGGAAACACAGAGAAGACTTTTGGGCTCTGGGCCTTACTCTGCAGCTAGCCCACAACAAAGAACCTGCTTCAAAAGGCTGTGCCCATAATCTCACATGTCAATCCTCCCACCTTGCTTTAAGAGTCTACAAAATATATTCTATAATATACACCAAGTTAAGAGAGAAATATTAGGAGGATTATTTAATTTCTAAGAGCACTTAAGACCTCAGAGAACAGGCACTAGTTGAGCCCAAAGTATCTGCAGGAGTCCCTGTGGATTCCATTGCTAATAAAACCTCAGACCAGACAGAGATAATCTCACTTGGCTTTCAGCATCCAGCCCTGAGAGGTGAGTGGTGATAATGCTGCTCTGACTGAGCTTTTGTCTTGTAGAAAGGATATTTAACACCACATAGTGTATCAAGCCTCATATTAATAAATGATGCAATTCATTTCAATCAGAATTATTGCCACAAGCACCAAGAAGTGTAATTAATATTTTCTGGTGTGCCTTGTCTCATAATAGTTTTTATTCAACATGAAGGATAATTAGGAGTTGTATCATTCTGAACAGAATGCTGCATCACAAATTCCTTGTGGTAAGCTTTACTGTAAGGATTTTCCACCACAAGAAAATCAGGTGTAAAATACTTATTACAATGCTTTAAAATATGCTAAAATGAATGGTGGTGTTTAACTCGGCACAGCAAACACATTTTAAAAGCTTTTATGTTGCTGAGAGGCAGCTTTCTGAACCTGGTAAAGGAGCAGGTAAACACATTTATTTCTCCACCTGCAGCACCAGTGCCCCAGGCTGCCAAGCCATGTCCATCTCTGCATGGGGACAAGGCTGCAGGATGGAATTCAATCCTCTGTCATCACATCAACACATACACACATTCTGCAATCTCCTGTGTTAACAATTTCCCTGGATACAGTGGTGGAAAATACATAGGTTTTGCTATGCAAGCTGAGACATTAATGTCTGAGGAAGTCAGTGCCAATTGAAATCAATGGAAATTGGATTTTCTGTCGAGGATTTTTCCAGTGGGAAGAGTGGGAGCTGCCGTGCGGGATTTGCCGGGTTCGGTGACACTAGGTGGCACTAGTTGTTTTAGAAGCCTGTTTTCGTTTTTCTTTCATTTCCATCCACAAATAGAAGTGGAAAAGCACATATAATAAAATCAGTGCTGATCCCACTGCCAGTTGATGAGGTTGGGAAATTCAGTCTCAGTACCAGACAGCAGCACAGCATCACTTGAGAGCCAAGACAAAGGATGCAGCCAAAAGTGGTGGCCAGTCCCAAGATCCTGTGGGAAGGGCCACAGAAACCCAAGGAGTCCCAGTCTGCCTTCCCACAACATGTCATTTCTTACCCTTCTATCGCCAGTCACTACCTGTCAAGAGATTCTGGGCTCTTTTCTTAAATGTGGGAAAAATACTGAAAATTCACCTTTATTATCCCCTCTCCTCCTTTGGACATAAGTTATCTTAGGACAAGAAGAAGTATGTGCTTTAATAAAAATTTAAATTATCCATTTTCTACATTGCATGCAATCAGGTATTTCCTAACTCTCTCTCAGAGAAGGAATCTGTTATATTCCCATCTCATAATTTATTTATCAAGCAATAAAACAACAATTTATCTTTTTGCAATTCTGGTTCATCAAATTCTTTAATTAAGGTGGATTCAAGCAGCACTATCTCATGTAATAGTGTACAAAGAAATAATTTGCAGTTTCTACTTTCAGTATGCAAAGCCAAAAACTAAATACAATTAAGTCAATCTAAAAACTCAGGAGTGTTCTAAAAAATGTAATAGATTTCAGTTTCTTCTGAGTCTGATATTTCCTGATCCTATAAAATTATATATAGTCAATTTGTTTCTCTATATCCATCTACATAAAATAAAGTGTTTACTTTTAAGAAAGCTAAGATTTGTACCTAATCATTCAGTCAAGGAACCAAAGCTTTTAAAAAATGTTGTGAGGCTTTCATTTGACTTTCAAGTGTTGTCAATGCTATTGGAACTGTTGGAATGGTGATTTTATGTGAAGAGCACATCAGCTCTTCAGTGGGACACAACAACTCTCTGTAGCTCTTTTGGGCAGCAAGAGAAGCAAGAAGTGCCTGGGTCAGTGAGGAGGGGTCAACAGCAACATTATCCATGCTCTAATCTTTTCAAAAAGTCCCTACTTGTAGAGGAATAATTGTTTTCAATAGGTCATCACTGGGAATTTGATTTTTTCATCATTCCCCGACATGAACTGCACCATCACCAGCTGAGTTCCCCCTTGGGTTATGTTGGGATGCTGATCATGAGCAAGTTTAGAACTAGTTTAGAACTGGATTGTTTTTTTAAAAAAAGACTATTTGAGCACTGACTCTAAATAATGAAAGCAGTTCCAGTCATGGCACAAAATATCCTGCCTAAAATGGGATCAATCTCCCCACAAGATTTTGAAACCTAAGGAAATGATCAGTCAGGACAGCACTGAGGACCACAGCACCCCAGAAGAGAGCAACAGCACTACAGGAGTTCTGGTAAATGTGGAATTTCTGATCAGAGCCCATACAGCATTTTCATTTCTCTGATCCCAATGTAATTTGCCATCAGACCAGATATTTGAACTCATCTATCCTAATCTAGTTCTTGCATTCTTCTCTTCTCAAAGAAAAAAGAAAACAGCACGTTGATTTTTTTTTTTCCTTCAGACTGACAATGACACTGTGCAGACTAATAGTAGTACAGTTATGAACTCCAGCTGTCTTTGGTAAGGAAAAGCCATTAACATTGGCTTTCCCTTTATCCTTCCCTCTTATATCTATTTGCTTGTTAGCTGAACTTTCTTTGTACGTCTTGAAACCCACTGTAATAATTCATACTGATTGCAAAAGACATGCTAGAAGAAAAGGCTGCAAAGCCACTTATTTGTAGTTATCTCAGTTGTTGATCTCAGCCAATAAACTGCTGACTGATCACTGCAAATGTTTCTGCTTGCAGCAGATATGCAAGGGGCTGACTCTTGGTTCATTTCAGCTCCTGTTGGTCTGCTGGCACCACTGGGAGCTGAGCAGAGCCCCAGCCCTGGCACAGCAGCAGTGATGGGTGCAGGGCTGCCTGGGCTGCCTGGGAGCTGCCACCCTGCATGGGCCAGTTTGTGCCACTGGCGTCCCCTCAGAGGGGCACAGAGAGCTGCACAGGGAAATGTGCAGCCCCACTTGGAGAGAGAGTCACAGGGGGAGTATGCACAGAGTGGCAAGGAAATGGGTGACTTTGGAGCTATTCTGATTTCCAGTGGCAGGTCTCTACCATCCACAGTAGCACCATGTGGATGAGAGGCTTTCCCCCTCTCAGTTTTGCTTTCACAGTGCTCATGGTGATGTCCCTCCCTGCCAGGATGACAAAGCACTCCATCCACAAAGCTTCAGGGGTTCAGTTTGCAGCCACAGCACAGAGCTCCTCCTGACATTTCATGAACAAGCCCTGGTGCATCACTGCTTTGGGATGTGCTCTGCATTCATCTGCAGGACTCCAGCACACAACAATTAATAAAGCTGAGAGGGTGGCACTTGGATGTTTAAAACACTCCATCTGTGCTTCTCCCTCATCTCCAGGCAGGCACTCCTAGCTACCCACAGGCACTTTTATCTCTGAGGCCCAAGTGGGAATTTCATCCTTCAGTTTTGAGCCAACTCTCCCAGTGCAAAATGAAGCCAGGCTGTGTAAAGATTCCCCTCACACACTGGGAAGGAGACAGCTGAACACAACACACAGTGGTGTGCACAGTTGCACAGAGCAGTACTGTCATTCCTTCTCTTTATTCCCTACCTTTCCCCTTCCATCTGCTTTTGCTTGTCTTAGAAATGGCATCTTTTGGCAAATGAACTTTTTGTTCTCACTTTGAGCTCGATCTGGGGTTACCAGGCTGCAGTGAGAGCCCTTGCACAGCGCAGGGGATGAGCAGCAGCCCAGAGCAGCAGACAGGGACTCACACCCAGCTCCTGCCCTGGGCACAGCACCATGCAAGGCTGTGTGGCACTGCAGCTCCAGGGTCCCAGATAAGGGTGCAACTGATGCAGGTCCAGAGCAAAGGGATAAATTTCAGACACGTGGAGAATGCCTAATATAAATAAAATAAACTGTATAAATCAAATATTTAGCTTTTGAAATGCTAGCTGTTCCAGATGTAAAAATCTAAACAATTATCCCTGAGATAAGCATCACAAAGTGTATTTATATTTCCCCCTAGGTTTTATTTTGTGTTCATTAATATATACAACATTTTCCTTTTTAAAAACACTTTATGAGCCACATGCTCTCTCTGTGTACTTTTATGGAATTGCTGTTGGAGTTGGATGAAGCTGCATTTGCATTCAAGGGAGAACTCAACTCACTGTAATCATGCCTAATTTGTTGGAGCACTGAGTATTTAAATCAGATTATTATAATGTTTACAGCTCCCACAACCCCCAAATTGCATGATAATTGTCATGTCATGCAATTTATAGCTATGCAGGCTCTGCACTGAGACTGACAGGACCATTGTGTATATTATTAGTCAAACATTTGTGAATCTGAAGAAATTATGAGGAATCCAAAAGAAATGTGAGGAGCAGACATTACCACAGGCAAATGCAGTTTAAAGTAAAGCCATTTCACATTTCACTACTGGAAATGTGCAGTCCTTCTGCCCTTTTTGATCCTGGAGGCTTTGCCTGACACATTCAGAGGTTCAGGTAGCAAACAGCCCCCAAGAAAACCACAACTGGCCAAAGATGAAACTCCCTGCAAGCACAAATTCTTCTACTACTAGGCATGTTTACTCCCTCAAGTTTATTCCTAAAATCAGACAAATATCAGGACTGGAGTGTGAAGAATTCAGAAAGGAACTAGGAAGTACCTGGACAACAAAATGCATGAAGCTTGAGTTTCAGCTCTGCTTGCTCTGTACAACAGCTCTGTGTGGAATTCTGGAATCCAGCAGCTGAATTGCAGACCTGTAAGCAAATATCCGCCCCTGAAAGAAACCCACCCTGCTCATTTGACAACACTTAGCACAGTGTGCTGATGCTTTGTGCATTGGTTTGTAGATGCCACTATAAAATCACTAAGAACAGTACTTTCTCATTAAGAGGGGAGAGGGAAAGGAAGTTACAAGACAATTATATTTTCTGTCCCCAAAGAATAATTTCCACCAGTACAAAATGCTCACAGCTGCTAGAAGCTCAGTGGTGGTGCCACTACTAAGGTTCTCCGGCAGAAATCTGGGAGAAATGTGATCCTGGTTTTCCATTCCTCAGATGCAGATCCCAGACCCAGGGGCAGTGGCTGCTGCTCCCATCCTGAGCTGCACAGCCAGTGGCAACTCCTTGTTCTCCTCTTTTAACCCAGCAATGCCAAATTAGTGGGGAAGAGAAATGAAGGCAACTGCAGTGATCAAAGGGGAAATTCTGCACAGAGGCATGTGTGGTTGGCTGCTAACTGAAACACAATGTCAGTGGTTCTTGTAAAGCAGGAAGTGGATTCTCCTGTCCCTGGTGGAAATTGGTGTGGCCAGTGAGAGGGGTTGTTCAGGAGCATCCTCCTGGAGCTGCTGGCAGGGATGGAGTGTGGGGCCTCAGGAGGGGCTTCCCTGTGGCTTGTAAGGAAATGGATTACAAGTGAGCCCCTGGACAGGGGCAGGCTCTGCTCAGGAGGGGTGGCAGCCATGTGGGCAAAGGGCTGGGAGCAGGTGGCCAGCAGCCCCTGCCAAATCACCATCTTGGCCTCATCAATAGCCAATAAAGAAACAGAACAGGAACAAGTTACAGATGGCAAATAACTGAATAAAAAGTCATAAAACTGCAAAAAAGGAGCTCTTCTGGGGAGTAAATTGGCCCTTACAACACCAGTTCTGACTGAGAAAAAGAGATTAAATTGCTTGCCTAATTTGCCTGATGTATTCAAGGCGTGATACATGTACCCTAGTATTCTAAATAGTTTGAAGTATTTAGATGGTCAAAGATTATCAACAAGGTAAATAATATTTATAAAGATGTAAAAATATTCTCATTCCAGAAAACACAGTCAGGGACATAGAAAAAGAAATGGACCCTAGAGACCAGTTTCTAATAAAAGTTGATTGCAAAACAAAATGGAGAGTAGGAAAATTATATATTAAAAATCAGAGTATTAGATTACTTCCAAAATCAAGAATGCAAGTAAGTAAAACAACTCTTTTTTTTTTTTTTTTTTTTTTTTAGTATTTAAAAAATTCAACTTCCAACGACCTGCCAAAGATTCAAAATTCAAATTAACCTGTGGGACAGAAGCAGCAGAAAAGAATGGCCTTTGCAATGTGCTACCAGAAAAATGTGTAAGATAAATGAAACACAACAGTCAAAACATCCAAGTCTCCTGTGAGTCATGACAGACTTGTCCTGACATAATTGTCAGGATTGTGGTGGATGGTGATAGCCAGAGAGCTTCATTAGTTTAGGAACAGCTGTTTACAAAAAAGCAGGGATTCTTTATCCAGGCATATAGAAAGTTGTTAGATGAACATCTTACTATGATGAGGAAAGAAAGATAGGAGCTGATGAAGAAGAAAGTGAAAAAATGGAGGTATGATAATACTGTCTTGTTAAAATTTATTTGTAAGTCAGAATTCAGCATTGCATGCTAGACTTCTCTAATACAGCAATGCAGAGAGAAAGGGGGTGGAGGGCTGTAGGATTTTGTGCATCCACAATGCCCTGGGGTAGCTACATCAAAGAGCAAATGGAAGCAATGTCCAACTGCATCCCCAGGTGCTGAAGCAGAAATACCAGATCTGGGAAGGTGTCCATTCGTGCAGGCTATTATCACTGAAATGCACAAGATAGCAACTCTTGAGAGCTGCCTCATGTTAGCAGAAGTGATGCTGGAGATCTGCCTGGCCTGTCAGCCTCCCCAGGTCATTCCTCCCTTGGCAATCTCAGTACAATAACAGTTATTAAACCTTTTTTGTTAACACCAGTTTGCTTGCTGGTTTGTGCTTGTTTGCCACCCAGCAGAAACAAAACAAGTTTGGTGCCTACATTGGAGGGCATGGTTAAAGCTCAGTGGTGCCACTCAGCACGTTTTGATCCCAGTGGGACAGTGGGAGCAAGTCTGCAGGGAAACAAAGCCAGGCACAGCAAGGATGGTGGAGCCTGTTCTGCCCTGCCCAGGGCTCCTCTCCTGCCTTCCAGCCCAGCTGGGACCTGCACAGGCCCTGTGAGAGATGCCAAACTAGAACAACCCCCATCCCCATGTATTTCTGTGCCACAGAACAGTGCAGTCTCCCTTAAATCCACAGCCTGGACTCTCTGTGCTCCCTCCATCCTGCTGTTGTAGGAGCAGGGGCTGCCACTAACGAGGAACCCCACCAGGGCGGTTGTGTGAGATTCTGCACTGCCCCAGCTCTGCCTGCAGCTCTCCCTTGGGATTTCCCTGCTGAGGTGACAAACCTACAGCCCAGCTGGGCCCTTGGAGGTGGCCCTTTCTGCATGGGCTGTGCCACAGCTGTCAGTGAGCACCACTGCTGGGCAGGGCTCAGCCCAGAGCAGTGGCCATGCACACAGACTTCGTGGTTTGTAGACATTCAAAAACCCCCAAAAAACACACAGACACACAAACCCTTCCCTGCAGCATGTCCTCCCTGGTTCCAAGATGTCTCCATGCACCAAAGGTTACCAGGCCCAAAAGTCCTCTGATTTTCTTTTAAAAACTGGTAACTATTTATTAAAGGTAATTATTAAACTTCAAGTTTCAGCAAATGCTTAAAATACAATGTGTGGTAGGAGCTCATATAAACTGCACCTGTAAAGTGACATCTTTGCAATGCTCTTGTACATAGGAGGCTCAAAGCTATTTCTTGCCAGCAGCAGTGATCTGCAGACTTTAGATGTTGTTAAAAAGCTTACAATATCAGCAGGGCAACTGCTGCCTCCATTAGAAACATGATACTAAGATGCTGATTAATACCAGGAGGGGGCTTTAATCAGCCAAAGCCATATGCTATTTCACTTAAGATGAAAGTGCAAATGATAATCATTATTTCAGAAAGGATGTATTTAAAAGAAGAGCAGAACAGCAAGTGGCATCTTTTTATCATTAGAGCTTCTTCATGCAGACCCTTTTTTTCTAAAGCTTCATAAGCTTTTATGAACATCTGGATCATTTCTTCATTATATAGGCTTCCAATATCATTATGTTTGATGTAGTGTTTTTAGTGGAGTTATGCTAAATGTCTAAATATACAATTAATTCCTATTAATTATAGTTTTCAAACTGGTGAAATTATCCATCATTAACTTAATCACTTGCATTTTATCTTAAAATTGTATTCACTCTTTTATAATCTCTACATCTAAAGCCATTTCTTCCCTGGGCTTTGTGTGATGTTTTGCATGCTGTTTGTATAAAGGTTTGCCAGCCATTTTCAACTGCTTGTAGAACTGGGGCTGTCAGCAGCAGGCCATTTTAAAATAGAATCTAATTCAGCTCAGTTGTTTTACCGAGAAGTGCTTCAGAGAGAAAGGGAAAAAAGAGGTGAATTTGGATCTGTAAAGGGCAAGACTTCATTAGACCTGATGGATCTTTAGTTCTGTATTCCTTACACCAAGGCAAGGGGGGTGAGGGAGGCTTAACAAGAGCAGAGTAAAGGAAGAGAGTTATTCACTGGTTTCCACTTCATGTGGCAGTAATTCAGCATGAAAAGAGCCAAATGATTTGGAAGTCTACATTGACTGTACTTGAAGAATTAGGAGCATCTTTAGTGTCAAGTTACAGCACATCTAAAGAAAAAAACCATCTCCAAAGCTTTTTCTGAACACTCTGGCCTCATTTTGGGCTTCTCCTGTGGCTTAAACTGGAACTTACATTATGATACATTAGTCAAATGCCTCCCCTAGTTTTGAAGCCTCAAGTTGGATGGATATTCTCTTTTCTTTCATATGGCATTTGCAGAATGAAAAGAAGAAGAATCAAAGGATTAAAAACACCAGAACAGACCTGCTTGGCTCTCATCAGTCTCCTTTTAGGCACTGAGAGGCAGGAGGAGTGCAGCAAACCAGAACTGCTGTTAGCACTGATGAGACACAAGTACCAGCTTTGGTCCAGTAAGGAAATACACAGTTACTGTCATTGTCACTTCCTCAGTGCCCAGCACCCCTCCTTCCTGCAGGAACACCTGGCCTGGGTGCTCAGGCTGAGAATAATCCATAGTTTCACTCCAGTCAAGAGGGTCCTGTGCCCTGAGTGCCGTGGGGCTCTGCTCATCCATCCATCCATCCATCCATCCATCCATCCATCCATCCATCCATCCATCCATCCCCTCTGACCATGCACAGCTCAATCTGTGCAGCACAGCATGGCACTTCATCCTGCCCACCCAAACCTCCCTGGCAGCACCTTTTATTGGATCTGAGGCCCATAAAAACCTGCCCATCTTCTGGACTCTTACCCCACCCCAGCCCAGGACACACCTCAAGGAATGAAAAGGACATTTCTCTCAGAGGTTCATCATCCTGAGCAGCCATTTTCTAATCCCATCACTCTTCTCCACGATTGTAGATTTTTCTCTGCTGGACCTGAAGGAGCTTAAATGACACTTATATGCATCTTTTACAAGGAATGGAGTATTATCCTGGTTTTGTACCAAGGGCTCACAGAATGCCTCCCCTGCTTGAATTTACATAGGAACCGTTAAATACATCACGAGCACAAAGATCTCTAATTCTCACAAATAAAGCTGTCCTCTTGTCTTTGCTTTCACTGGCATTTTGTGGTAGCAAATACTTTCTCCAATACCAAATCTTCAATTCAAATGTCTCCTATAATTTCAGAGTACTCTTGTCACAGCCCTGGATGCCTCATTCTCCTAGTCAGGTCACTTTGGATATTCCCTTTACTCATGATGGGATATGATATCAAATGACCCTTTGGGGCTCAGGGTACCTTGAAGGAATGAACTTCATTTACAGTTCCAGCTGCCTTGGAGTCACAAAACCATGTGCTCTGCTTGTCCTCCAGGCTCCCATTTTGGGAGGCTAACACACTTAAACTGCAGTTCCCAGTACCTTAGATTACAAAGAAGCAGATTCTACATTTCTCCCCCTCTTCCATAACATCTTGGAAAAGTCTTTCTTCTGTCAAAAAAAAAGGAACCAGCCTGACTGACACTGATAGTTTTTCTTCCAGGAGAGACACTGAGCAGGAGCTAAAGTTTGTTCTATTCCTTCTGTAGTGAGACAAGGCTGTTGCTGGTTTTGAAAACTTGTGGCAGCATGTGAGCCCCAGCAGCAAAGTTGTGCCAGCTGGGGATGGGACCCTTTGGTCTGTTCTAATCACTGCTCTGTTTCCTCTCAGCTCCTGCCCCTCCTTTGGCTTTGCTCTCATTTTTACTCCCCTCCTCCAAATGGAAAATTTAAAATCTAAGACTGAGGCATCTGACCCAGGGCTCACCTCCAGGTGTGCCACAATGTGCCTGCTCATCACAGGGGCTGCCTTGGCTCCAGAGGGCAGAGCTCTGGGCTTTGATCACTCCACATGTATTTTCTCCTCATAATAAACTGAAAATTACTATCATCCCTTTTGGGTCTCCAACAGATCATTTGCCCTTTATTTCTTCAGTAAGGTGTTCAATGAATGTTGTAAAAAGCTACACAGTCTAATGCAGTTTTCAATCAAAATTCAGAAACAGTAAAAAGGAATTGTCTCTCTGCAAGTAAATTAGCTGCCAGGTGCTCCAAGATCAAGACATTGACATCCAGATCCTTCAAGAATTTAGGATTTACTTCAGAAGTTTCTAAAAGGATGGCCCAAAGTTGACTCTCTGTAGTTCCGCATAATGTACATCCCACTCCTTTGGAAATCCCTCCTGACTAAACACAGGCTAACACAGAGGAATACTCTCTGTTGCTTCTGGGTAACACAGAAGAGACATTCACATGGCCACTTTTCAAACTTATTTTGCAAAAGACACCATGACTGATTCCAGAATATGAGAAATACTGGACTAGGCCAGTGGTGCACCTAGACCAGTGTTCTACCTCCACCAATAGAGAAATTACCTCTCAGCTCAGTCCCTTATTTCCTATATCTTAGCCAGTTTTCAGTAAAATAACCTGCCCACTAACATTTTTGCAATGCAGTTTCTTCAATAACCTTTTGTGTGTAATATTCAAAAGGGTCTTTTGAAAATTGAAATATTGATGTGCACATGCTTATTGACTCCTCACTGAACTGCAGCAGGTCAGGGGCAAGACTTTTCCAGAAACTCTTGCCCACTCTGCCCTCACTGTTCTGTTTATCCCAGGATCCCCTCTAAAGTTCTATTAAGGTTTCATTAAGCCACCATTTGAGTAACCTCAGACAGAAGCACTCAGGTGGAGTCTGAAATCCCTGATGTTCTCCCAGCATAGTTCATGTCTGGAATGCCACAGCTACAGTGAGAATGGTCTCTGGCCATCAGTACAGCCCGCAGCATCCTGGAGGCTCAGTCCATTTGGTGGCACAATGTGTGACAAAAGCTTGCAGCTGCCCCTAGATATATGATATAAACACAACATTTTGTACCTTCAGTGCTGCCACAAATCAGCCCCTTCTGTAATACCTTCTTTTTAATTTTTTTTCCCATGGTAAGATTCTTTAGAATGAACACACAGAGCCTTTAAAAGATTAAGGTGCTTGGCTCCCAGTGATCCCTTTGCTTACAGAGAGCGCTGGGGTTGCAGCCTGAGGGATCTACAGGATCCAGAGAGCGCTGGGGTTGCAGCCTGAGGGATCTACAGGATCCAGGGCAAATAAACAAACCAGGCAATTCAGACAACAGCAGCAAGGACTAATGACCAAGGGGCTCAGTTTGCATTAAGATGCCTTGAGCTGGAGTCCCAGCCCTGGCAGGCTGCAGGACCTTTGAAAGCCTTTCTGTATCCACTGCAGTCTGTAATTATCCTGTCTGTTTAGATTGTGATCTCCTGGTGTCAGTGACTGACATGATACATTTGTACAGTGCCAGTAAAACAGGAGTCACAACACAGCCCAGGTTAGGACCCTGAGGTGCTGTTTTAGTAACAACATCCCTCTGCTCCTCTGGCACTGCAGTAATCCACAGCTACATTATAATATCCACCTGCTTTGGGCCATCTGGTATGCATAAATGTCCCTGTGTCTTTTTACATGTAAATAGAACTCTTTGAAGACTCTTCTTATTGTTACCAGTCACTGCTTGTTAAGTGCTGTTGGAGTTTTCTGCCCCACAGGAGAGAGGGGTGGATGCAAGGAGCCCTGGAGAGCAAGGACACTCATCCCAGCAGAGCAGCAAACAGACAGACAGACAGACAGAGGGTGAGCCAGGAGCTGGCTCCCCTTCAGAGGGTCCCCAGGAGGGGACTGCCCTGGAGCTGCTGGAGGTTCCAGAGAATGGGAAAGGGGACAGGATGTACATTCTGTTATCAGCTGTGCTTTGGAGTGTGGAGGGAAGCTGCAGGTTCAGGAAGCACAACACAGGACACTGTGCTGACCAAGGAGGCAGATATAAAGACAGGAGAGTGTGAAGCCAACAAAAGGAACAACAGGAGGGACAGAACAAAATCATGGCTGCTCTCTAGGGACAAAGCAGATCAAAGGTCCTAAAGCTAAAAAAATTTTAAAATTATATGAAAGGGATTAAAGGCATAGAAAGTTTCAAAATTGGGAAGGGGGGAGACTTTGGTTGTCACATACCTTCTAATGTCAGAAAATGTAGGAAGATCCCCACTTTTTCTGCTATTGCAATGACATCTGCCTTCCTGTGTCAACAGCCCTGAACTGCAGAGCTGGAGTGTGACAGAACTCAGATTCTGTAACAGCTCTGCTAAGCAGGAATTATCTTTGCATAAGATTTGTATGAAGCTGAATAGGGCTTTTAGACCCAACTTCAGAACAATTCACCCTCCTCACCCCCAGTGCAGGCTGAAGCACTGTGCACCCCATTGAAGCATGCTGCAGTCTGAGAGAGGGAATATACCTTGATTTAATTAATCCACTGGTGCTTCTATCTTTTAGATTCAAATGCCAACATCACCCCTTACCTGCCAGTCCCATTTCAAGTCCCTTTGTCTGAAGAAATTGAACTGAGAGAGAATCATAACAAAACGAGGTGATTTAGCCTCCTAGAACAAATACAGTTCCTTCTGCACAAGTGTTGAGGGGTAAAACTTTCTTACTTCCAAAGTCTTCTGAGAGTCCTGAAATTCTTTTCTTCTGTGTTGCATTTTGAAGTTGCTCCCCATGAATATCATTGTCAGACAATAGTAACTCTCACCTACTGACTGTCAGTAGTTTTCACAGAGATGACATTTAGGACTCAGAGCTTGAAAGCTAATCTCTCTTCTCAAAAGTTATATTTCCCAGCAAATATTTGGATGTGTACTAGACAAATAAAATGAATGCAAGTGTTCCTCGTAACTGTTCAACTAAAAAGATGAAAACTATATAAGAATGGGACTTAATTTGACAAAATTGTGTCAGTTTAAGACTGGAGTTCTATGTAACTGCAATTCTTTAGGAAAACAACAATAATAATCTGAATTAAAATTTTCTTCTGCAAATACAATACTGTTTACACTGTTGTAAATCAAGAGTTTCTATGAATAGTGCATCAAATCCTTCAGTATACTAGCGTGGCTCCTGGCAAAGAAAATATCCACACTGCCATGAGAGGTGTGATGGCTGCATTCAGAGCATCAAATCACTCTTAGCCCAGTGTGGCTACAGCTCAGTGCTTGTGTGACAGGGTAGATTTGAGTGCACTCAGCAGCCTGGAGGAGCTGGGCTGAATTTCACTCTGTGACAGCTTCCCTGGCACCTGCTCCAGAGGCAGTAAGGTGAGCTGGAGGGTAAATTGAAACCCCTCACTGCACTAGGAATACATCTGAAGTCCTTGACAGTGTCTTAGGAATATTTTTGCCATCTCTTTTCTTAGAAATTGTTATTATTTTTTAGAACTATCCAATCCAATTGCGCCTCAAATTAATCCTAAACTTTGAATGGCAGCAAGAGACCTCAGGCTTTCCTTTTAGACCTCAGGTTGGAAAGTCTCAGATGTTGCACACCAGCTGATGACCAGACACGTTATTTCAGCTGTTCCTCTTGCTATGGGTCACCCCTTTGGCCTAATCAGTGAGATTATTGCAGAAACATTTTCTGTAGCTGTGTCCCTATGCCTGAGAGCATGAGATGTGACTACAGATCTCTGTGAGAGCTTGGTGCAAGGATGAAGAACCCACCCTCTATTTTACTGCTCCCACACAATGGTTGGTGTTAGCTCTGTCCTGTAACCACTGCTGCACAAGGATCTTTTATCTTGCTCCCATATTCTGTTCAAACCCCAAAACATGGTCCTGAAGCCTGGCCCAGGGAGGCTCTATCTGTGTGCAATGACATTCAGCAGGAATTTTTCCAAGAGCTCTCCAAAGGGCAGGGCAATTGCACAGAATCTGCAAGAAAGCTTTCCCGTTGCTGAACTTTCCAAAGCATTTCTTGACTGGGCATGAAATCCAGAGGTTGATGATAAAACTATGAAATAAACCCAAGTTTAGAGGAGTTATTTAGCAGTTGAGATTTAAAATTGGGCCAGATCTCCCTTGCTTATATCCATGATGTGTAGGTTTAGGCAGCTCATAGAACTCAGATGATCTCTTTTCACTTTTGTCCCACCTTAACTGAGAAAAAAAAACATATCTCAATGTTGACTTTGGACTTTCCCCAAACTTCTTCCATACCTAATCCTCTTCAGTCAAAATAGCCTGAATCTGGCAAGGAGATCTGGAAGGAAGTGAAGGTCCCCTTTTGTCCAGATTTTCTTTTTTGTCTCTGCACATTATTTTGTTAAAGTAGAACAGAGGAAGAAAAATTCAAGAAATACAAGAGATGATTCTTTAGAGTAATAGATAGCTTTCCAGAGAAAACGTAGGCATTCTCTTGAAAAATATTGTTATCTCTTACAAGATGTCCCTCCTGTAAGAATGAAAACAGATAATGTGTCAATGGTCCCATGTGTTACACCCTCATTTCTCTTTTAGAAGTTATTATCCCAAAGCTACAAAATTTCAAGGGATTTTTAGGCAGCTCTGGATATGTGCTCTTAAACAGAAAAAAGGTCACTCAATGTTTATGATTGTCTCTCCCCCATATTCAAAGTACTAGTAAATGCTGTTTTCTTCTGTTAGTTGAGAGTAACCACAAGAAAAGCCTGATGAGAATATAAGTGCCTGAACTGAAGCTATGCAGCTTTACCTCCTATTTCCCTGGATTCCTGTGGATATCCATTCCTTAACTATCATACATGAAACATCCAGTCATTTCTGTGTTCTGACAGGTATTTCTGATCTTAATGGGCAGGACTCAGTATCATACAGGTCAATACAGACAAAAGCAGCCTAGCTATGCCTGGAAACTCACCTATATACTCACCTGTGCCTTATTCAGATACACCCCACTGCAACAGGCACCACTGCAAGGTTTCTGTGCCCCGTTCATCAATCTAAACCATTTGCTGCCTCAGTCCTGTTTGCAGCAGACAGATGGAATATTAAGACATTGCTGCATTTCAGAGGACACCCCCGCAGAGCTGTCTCAGCAAAGCCAGAGCCTGGCTGGCTCAGAGCCTGGGCTCCCCTGGGTGCTCCCCTCTCCAGGGCAGCGTGCCCTGCACTTGCTCTGGGAGTAAATCAAGCAAAGCACATGCAGTTCATCAAACCAACTTTTTACAGCTTCAGAAATAATGGAAAGGAAGCATAAATTTAGTGCTAGCAGCTGGAAGATAGAGTAGAAACACCCTGTTCTGCAGCTAAGTCTCTAGCAACATCACTGGATGTTGTGCTCCTGAAAATTGTGGGGTTTGGGTCCAAAAAGTGCCTTCCCCTTGATCCCAACACTGCTCAGCCTCCCTGAGTGACTATCACTCTGTTAGGGCTTCTAGATCCTCGGAACAAACCGAGTTAAATAATTGACACTTTCCTTTGTTTGATTCAGCATACAGCTCTTGCCAGTGTTCAGACACTAGAGACCACAAAGCAGCCACTATAAATTTCCAAAATGCACTGTGCTGGTGTAGACTTTCCTCTCTGATGCTTTTCCCAGTATTAACTCTGTATCTTCTCAAAATTACACATTGTCAAATTAAGCACAGTTGGTGGCACATTTATTATTGTTAAGTAAAGCCAATGAAAGAACATTCATTTCTTATAGAACAACAAGGATTTTTACAGAATTCCTGTCTTGGTTCCACACTTTTAAAAAAATCCACTTTTTCTTAATCTCTTAAACTTGGGCTAAGCAGAGTTTTGAGGTTTGTAGAGCTGTTCTCCAGCTGAGTGTTTCCTTTTAGATATGCACACCTCCTTGTTGGACATTCATTATCAAACCTTGTGTTTGCCTTTTATCTACAAGTCCTCTTCAGTGTTCAGCATAAACTACATGGACACCTTGCAGATTGACATTTCTTCATTCATGCTTTACCTTAAACAGCATGCGAAGACATCAAAGAAGAGGAGCCGACTTTGATGTTACAAAATGAAAAACGCCTCATGATTTGCCAAGACCAGGGGAACTTGTAGTTTGCTCTTTTTTTTTTCCCCTTAAAGAAATACTACTGCTTTCCCCATGGATATGTGAAAATCTTTGCCATTTTCACCAAACCTGTATAAACATTTTGTTCCCAGTAAGAAAACAAGCCAGATCTCATTGCAGCGTGTTAAAAATGGGCCCCACGGCCTAAACTACAGTGGCCTTGAACACACCCTTTATTTAAAGAGAGTTTTTGTTTCTCACCTGTGACTTTGCACACTCAGAGTGTCAGGACCCCCAGCATCACCTCACTAATAATGATGCTGATAGTGCATGCACACGTGTTGTGTTCTTCATTCACAGGTCACTGAGAGGGATTTAGAAAAACATGATAATTTCTCTGCTGTAGATAAAGGAATTGTGCAATGAGAGATGTTATTTGGTTTGGCCATGGTAGCAAATAGCCAGTAATAAAAGAGAGCTGTCCCAATTCCTTGTGGGCACTTGGCTCAGCAGCTCACTCTGATCATGAAATCAAAGGTGATTTATTTCCTCAGCACCACAGCAGACACAAAAAGTGCCAATAATCCTGGGAGGAGCCGGGCATACCTTGTCAGGAGGTGCCACAGAGCACAAGAGGAAAGGCCAGATCTGGTCCAGAACTCACATTCCTGTTGTTTTGAGCACTGGAAGGGAGTTTTCTTTGCGTGTTCTCTTTCATTGTTTGAAGTGAAGAGCTGCCCAGTTCCTTATAAGGACAGAAGGAATGTGCATAATTAGTCCAAGGCTAGAGAACAGAGACATTCAAAATGAACATTTGTTATTGATTTCCCAGACTGCAGTGGAACTGGGAAGAATATCATGGGAGGAAAAGATACGTAATTAAATGCGATTTGTTCGAATGCTGCCAAGCTAGGTCATTGCACATGTA
Organism: Melospiza georgiana; assembly: GCF_028018845.1. NCBI lineage: Eukaryota > Metazoa > Chordata > Aves > Passeriformes > Passerellidae > Melospiza > Melospiza georgiana. The sequence goes on along the minus strand of NC_080443.1, from coordinate 9,511,198 downwards.
TCATTTGCATTGCCCCAACATAAAGTGCTCAGTCCCCTCCCTGGCACAAAATCCTTTGATGAAGCAGCCTCCCCTCACTGCCTCCCTCACTGGAGGAAGGGGCCAGCCCTTTTGTTGTTTTGCTGCCGGCAGTGTTGCTTGTGCTATTTCTTTAAGACTCCTCATCAGATGTGGTTTGTCAGGAACATGCCCAGACTGTAAGTCAGAACAGAGCTCATTTTCTTTGATGTGCATTTGTAATGTGCCTGCTCCAAAAAAGAGGGGAATGAAAACTTTGGTCACACTGTTTATCTGTAAGAACTACACTTTAAGTAACTGGATGTGAATGGACTATGCACAAACTGCAGTGTTCGCTACTCCTTTCAAACAGAATTTTATCAATAATTGGTGCCAACACAAGAACATGTGTCAAACACTTAACCACAACCAATTCAGGAGGAATGTGTTTAGTCCAGACCTTCTGCTATAGAAAGACTTTATTTTCAGTTTAGGACCAGAATTTTTCCAAAACAACACGAATAGCTGTTTTAACCTCATTTATTGTTGTATTGTGCTCAAGACCAGCACAGATATGATCAGTTTGGCTCTTTGGCTCTGGTGTTATAGGTTTTGTACTCAAGGTTTCTACCCTTGAGCAAGTGTTTTGCATATGAAAAAAATCTGAAAGTGAAAGGGTTACACTTCCTGGAAGGTCCACTTAAATGGCTGTGAGAAGAGAGCCAAAATGGTAATCACATCCCTATGAGATCATATTGAAAGCAGCCATGCCTATTGCATAGAGCCCTCTGATGTTGCAGGGATCTGTAAAACATTTAATCACTGGAGTTTCAATAAGTTGAGATTTGTTGTGAGTACTGTAGAGAGCACTTGTCTCAGATAAAATGCTGCCTGGTAATGCTCTTACAGCTACATGAGCCAGAATGCAATCGAATATCCATGGTGATTTAGCCTTGCACCGTCATCCCAGAGAAGGGGATGCAGGATTTTCACAGCTACATAGCAGTGGATTAATATAACTATTCATTACAATTCATGGGAGGCCTGATCCAGCTTCTGTCAGCGGAAGGAAAGATGCCATTTGATTTTACTGTGAGTTTGGATGGGGTTTTGTGTGTCTAATCCTGTAACTGCCCTCTCTGCCACAGAGGCTCCTCCAGGGCTATTACTCTGCTGCCCAGGTGGCACCTCCACAGCTGCTGCTCTGCCCTTACTGCTCAGTGGAGCCCAGGTGATGCTAATTCTGCCAGGCAGCTAAGCATTGCCACAGAGAGGTTTAATAGCTAAACCTTGTCTACCTTGCTTCTATTTATTCAAGCTTGTGAAGTTCTGACTGACCTAAAATTTAAGTTTGGCATAAACCACGTCAATGCCAGTCTCAGAAAGAAATGAATAATGGAGTTTTGAAGATGGCTCTGCAAAAGCTCACAGATGCGACTGTGTGGGTGAAACCCAAGTAGCTCCACTCACAATGAACCTTCTCCTCTGGCCCAGAGTGTCCAGAGAGCCAAGAGACAATCCTCATTAGCTTGCCTTCATTAAACTGCCAGCAATCTCTGTCCACTCAAGCTTGCACCAAATAAACCTTTTATTAAGACTATATTTTGAGGAAGCCCTTCTCCACCAATGGCATGGTTCAAAGCTTAATTTGAAAGATGCAGAAACCAAGCTAAAAGTGGGCCAAGGTTTAAGAGCAAATCACTCACACAGTGGGTCAATCCAAGTGACCCCTCCTGGTTTCTTGCAAAGATCCAAACCTATAAACTGTCAATGCAACTTGAAATATTGAAGAAATCAGAAAGGTAGTTTGTGCCCCTCAACAAATCAAGCACCTGAGCCCATTTTATTGTAAAGGTTCTGTCTTCACTGCCATTACTGAGCACAGAATGAGCAAGTCTGTAGATACCCACAGTGAAAGATGGTTCAGTATATAGTTATATTTTGTCCTTTGTGCCTATACAATCCAAACATACATTAGATGAAAAAACCTACCTGGGCTGCTAGAGCCAAACAAATGAAAAGGATGCCTCTGACCAAAGAGCACTGAGTTTTCAGAGACAGCTCCTGAAATGTGCCAGGTTTGAGAATGGAAGCCTCAGAGCATCATTCCTTTCCCCTTGGCTGACAGGGTATTGCAAAAGAACAGAAAAGGTTTTCCAGCAAATATTTTGAGTGTCAGGGGAAAGAAAACTCTCATGAATTAATGTGGATTTTGAGGAGAATGATATTGCCTAAAAATACCATTGTTAGTACAGGCTTTTCTGACAGACTTGGCAGGTTTCTATAGCACCTTCTGACTATATAAAGTTGTGTGTGCGACTTAATTCTTTTTATTTCTGCCTTTTGGAGTTTAGTCTCTGTCACTGTTGCCCTCTGAATTCAACTCCTCTGAACCCTCAGTGCTCCTGACACTCATTGTTATTCTGCTCTCTGCTTTCAACAATATTCCAGTGAGATTCCCTTCCTGTCAAAGCACTGAGTCCACCTTAGAAAACTCTAAGGATCTGTTCATCTCTAAGAGACAAGTGAATATTTCTAGTTTCACTATCATTAATAACAGGCAAAAATGCCAGGATTACAACGTTTAACAGAAAAAAAATATGTTCTCAATGTTATTTATTTCACTCCCAGCAAAAGAAATTTCACATTTTAGTGTTTTGCTGTGCTTGAAAGTTGAACATTTTTAAGACATGTTTGTCAGCATCCCATTCACTTCCCACCTGCTTTGCTGCTACTGCCCAAGTCCCACACCATGGCCCCAATTTCAGGCTGTTGTTTGCAGATGTTGAAAAGAACTCTCTGGAGGCATTAGCCAGGTGAAATCCTGTGTGATGCCTTTGTTTTGCAGGCCAAACACTGAAAGCACACCATCTATAAGCCACACTTCTGCCCCTTTTTTAGTGAGCCCAAAATAAGGTCTGGTCAAATCAGCACAAATACTCTCATGAAGCATTAGCTCGTTCTTAAGGAAATAGTTGTCAGTATCAACTGCAAGAAGCCCTTTTTGGTTTTGTAAAAGATGTGCAGCAGCAGGCTAGAGATGGGAAGGTAAATGGTAAGTTCTCATGCAGTTGTTCCAGTTTTAGATGCCCACAACTACAAACTACACCATTGTCTGTAGCAGCAGCAGCCGCTTCTCTGTCATTTTTGATGTGTTCAGGCATCAGGGAAATTCCCCAGCCCGCAAGGACCGCATTTCCAGGCATGGTTTCAGCCAACCCCGGGACTCCGTGAGCTGCAGCCAGCAGGGACTGCAGCTCCTGCTCTCCCTGCAGCCCTGCCAGGACCCTCTGACATCCCATATCTTGCTTGACCACGCTCAGTATCTCCCCAAGAGCAAAAGCAAAGCCTCCCACCTGCTCTGAAATTCCACCCCACACTAGAAGACTAAACCAGCCACAAACAGAAGTAAAAGCCTAAATAGTCTGCAGTAAACAAGAGCAAAAAGAATCAGCAGAATCCCAAGAGTGAGACCATGACCCAGCACAAAGGCCTGAGAGCTTTGCAGAGGGCAGGATCCCCTGTTTGCCTCATGCCCCAAGGAGTCTCTGGCTGCTGAGAAGCCTTGGGAAGAAACTTCTCAACACTCAGGAGTTTACCCCATCCCATGCCACACACACATGCAGCACTGGCTGCTGTCAGAACTGCACTGCTATGCTGCAATACTGGCTAGCATTGCCTCTTTGCAATATTTGGTTGCACAGATTTAGGACCTTTATGATGCATCATGATCTCTGAAAATTTCATAAATAAACCCCTTCCTTACTAGCATAATGAACTGATCTCCTGTAGCTGTAAACTCTGGAAACTGGTCCATTTCCTCCATGCTGGCAGATAGCAAGCATCACACAGCAGTGACCCAAACACTTCTGTGAAACCTTCCACAAAACAAGGGCTATGTTGTAGTTTTTGCTTGGCATTACAGCTCTAGAACATAGCACCACTGTGATGTCAGATTCTCATTTATTTTTCCCCAGTTGCACTCCTGCAATTTTGGGAGAAAACCACTTCACCTGTCTTTAAAGACCCATGAAACGTCACCAGACTTTGAATTATTACACACATCCATCTAAAAATATCATCTACACACTTGTCTCCTTACCAAAGAAGCTCAGAAGCAGACCTTAGACATGTGAACTCCATCAGCAATTAGCAAACAAGGAAGAGGAGAAAAAAATATCAATCTATAGTAAATGGCCAATACATCAAGTAGGACCTGACACTTACTGCTAATTGAGGTACTACAGTATCAAAATTATTAAGGACTTATCTGGGTCTAACAAAATACATAAGCAATTAAGGCTCTTACTGTAAAAACTAGCAATATTTTATTTGACTCATCCCCAGCATAGCAGCCTAACAATGTGTTTGTCTGTTCCAGGGCCTGACAGCTCTTCTGTGCATGAAGATGTGGCTTTGTTCACCCACAGTTCCTTCAAGGAGTCAGCAGCTCATGGTTAAAAAAGATTGGGTTGAGCACTTAGATCCCAAAGACTGAAAAATGGGACTGTTAGAAGAATAAACCAGGAACTTCTTGGAAAAAAAGTCACAATAAAGAAAGTGAGTATATCCCATCATAACTGGATTGCTGGTGATCAGACATGGTATAGCCAGCAATGAAAAACTCAAGGTTTCAGCTGAGAGATCAAGTCTGAAATTAAAATAGAGTTAAATTTAAACTCCAGAGTTCACTGGATACTGTACTGGAGTAAAAGAAAGCCTGTCCTATGAATTGCATTGAAGCAGCTTAGCAAGGCAAACTTAAAGCTGACTATTTATTGTCATCATATTGCAAAATTTCCATACCTTCTTGGTGATTTCTCGTGGACATCTCCTCACAACACTGACTCCTCCTTCTTCACAGCACAGCCAACAAATTCCAACTCTCTCCACCACCAGCTAACCCCCTCTTTTGTAGCACTCAGCTTCTTATTGGACACAGCTGTGGCCTGTTAAGGGCAGGCCTGTTCCTAATCTTTGGTGATTAGTACAGCTGCAACTCCTCAGGGGTGAGACTACCTTCTGCACTATCTTTATTTTCTTATATTCTATCTCTCCACAACTATTATACTTAGAAAAAAGAGCATCTGTCCTCATTTTTATCCTTCAGTCTCTAGCTGAGCACCATTACAAGCAAACAATTCAAACCTGGCACAGCCCCTCAAGCTTTAGAAATTCCAACCTGCTCTAAAACCACACTTGAACCAAGCCTTCCTTGGAACTTGCTGGAGCAGCTGGTGGGATCACTGGCCCCAAGTGTCTCTTCTGCCTCCTGCTGGAGCACAAGGGACTTTGAAACATCACAAACTCATTTTCCACATGGAAGATGATTTTCAGATTAATTTTTCTCTTCATGTTTATCCTTAAGGTAGTTTTCCACCCAGAGCTCTGAGGAAGAAAAGGGGGGCAGAGGGTGTGGGGGGTGTGGTGAATTCTGGCTCATGTGCAGCCTACATCAAAAGTTACCAGGGCAACAAACCAGTTAGGAAGCCAAGCTGACAGACCTAACCAAGAGTCTGCTGGGCCCCCTGAAGGAAAAAAAGAAATGACTGAAAGACATCAGAGGAGGGAAAATAAAAAATTAAAGTCCATCCTGTTGTGCTAAGCTGGTCAGAGCATGCCCACTTCATCCTATTTAGGGTGAAAGTGTCTAATATTATACTTGACTGGAAAAAAAACTTATGAAGCGAGGAACTTAATTCAAAAGTTCTGAGCATTTTCCAGGCTTTTCCCCCGAGCCTTGGTGCTGCTGAGGGCCCCTTTAGGGCAGGGCAGGGCACAGGGCAGGGCAGGCAGAGCTGGTGCAGGGCTGGCAGCCCCGAGCCGGGCTGGGCGCGCTCCCGCGGCAGCCAGGCACAAACCAAGCGGTTATTGTCATCAAAGTGAGGAAACTGAGCTGAGCAAAACAGGCAGAAGGCACTGTTCTGTTTGGGCTGTACACTCTGTACGCTGCCACTTGGGAACTTAATTAGCCCACATGCTTCATGCTGCTATCTTTAGTCTTATGGCATACAGCTGTTGTGCTCAGCATCGCTGCCGCTGCCCTTGCCCTGCTCTCGGGGTCCAGAGCAGGAAAGGAGGGATTGCCTCGAGATTAATCCTCTGCCAGCCCTTGCTGGTTGCCTAGATCAAAACATTTCAGCCCAGATTGTAAATGGTTTCATTAGCTCATGGGAGTTTTCCCAGATGGCCAGGGATGGGGAGGAATCCCACAGTCTCAGGGTGCTGATCACATCACAGGGCCACCCTTCAGAGCCAAAAAAAACCCAAAAACCCAACCCTTTTCAGGGCAGTCACCTGCTGGGGTGAGGGGGAAGCATTTTTGAGTCATTGTCAGCATGAGGTGAGGAGAGCTGGTTCTGCTTCCCACCTCTGCTGAGGTGCAAGAAGAATGAGCTCTGGACACAAAGTATGAAGGGATATAGATTATTTCAGGATATGGCACTTTTCCAACAGCCTGCCATGGCACACAGTGATCAAGACTGTGCAAGGATTTAGGAATTAAAAAAAAATACTTCAGGAGATCGTGCTGAGATTGTGGTGATCCATTCATACTAAAATGCAGGAAAATATATTTTCTGAATATGCCCAGCTGGCCAATGAAGCCAAAACTGGGGAAAGACTCAGGAATGAGGCATGAGCTCCCACTCCTGGTTGCCTCTGTGTTCAGCACCAGGTTAAGCCTCAGCCCCCCCATTCACAGCACGGGACAAAGCTGCTCTATGGCCCGAGCCTGCCCAGGGAGGGAGGGAATGCCCCTGCGCTCTGCATCTAATAAATGAAGGTCTTCAAAATCCCTTGGCTGATGTCATTTCTTGCACAGGGTGCCACAGCCTTGGCCTTTCACTGGGACATTGCTATCTCCCAGCTGGAATGCAGCTGGCATCCCCAGGCCTGGCTGTAACCTCCAGCTCAGAGAGCAGCTAATTTCTCTGAGCAGTTCAGAAGTTCCACATTCATCTCCTCCCGGGCTTTATCCATATCAGTATCCTCCACCTCCTGCCTCCCCCCTTTAGTTTTTGTCTCTTGTAATCATTTTTTTTCTCATATTCCAGAAATCCCTGCTTTGCTACCTTGACAGTGATGTTAATGTCAGGTGCTGCACATCATGCCACACTCATGAGTTTTACATTCCTGTGACATGCCAGACTTTGATACAATTACAGCTGGGCTACATATCTTAATTTGTGTTACAATATTGCTGCAGTAATATCAGAGACAAATGTTTAATTCACAGAAACTCAGTTTCAAACTACAGTCCCTGAATGCAAACAGCAGACTTCAATATTTTTTCATCAATTTCTTAGTTCATAAAAATCAATTTTTGTAGAGTTTTTACACTGTACATAAAAGACTGTGGCATCAATTAGCCTTAATTCTTTTTTTTTTTTTCTTTTTTGGAAACCTCTTTGTAGGAAAATCTCATATTTCAGCAATTTGCATTATCCACACAATCTGCTTTGAAGTTCTAAGTTATGGTAAGAAAAGGATCCACTTATCTGCACATAAAAAATGTTCAAAGCTTATAAATTCCCTGAAACAGATGTACATTATCATTGGATTTGCCTTTCTCTCTTTGCTGTTGCATGGCTAATAGAGTTTCATGTGCCCCCTCACATCCTCCCCATTTAGCATCTTTTCTCTACAGAAGCATGCACCCTACTGTGCCAATCCACACTTCAAAGATTTCTGTCTATCTATTAGAAACAAAGCACAAAGTGAGAACATATGGCCCCTTTTAAATTTCCCACATTTAAGTCAATATCGTTTCTTTTCTCCTTTGGCAAAGAAACATAATAAGGTTTATCTTCTCCCTTCCTAAATCTGCTGGCTCTCTCAAACTGCTTGTGCCAATTCAGCAGTTACTTTGCAGTATCAGACTTGGCAGCGCATATGAAAACAAAATCTCTAATTTTTAAATTGCTTTTATTTCTTCAGATCAAGAAGATGCATTTAAATGATGAAAAAGGACAAAATGTAACTGCACACTTTCAGATAAGTGGATTTTAAACCCATGAAAGGGCACAACAGAAAGTCAACAGCAAAAAAAATGTCTTGTTCGAGTTCTTTTCATGGTGACATCTTTCTAAAGTGACTAAAGGGATGGAAGAGTACTGTGGAATGTAAGGGCTTGCTGCACCTGCTTGTCACACGTGCCAGAGCCTCCAGAGAACCCAGTCCTGGGGCTGAGGGGGTGATCAGACACTGAGACACCAACACCCCTCCTGAGGACAAGGGGCAGCCACTGCCTCAATGGCTTTGGCTCCTCAGCTTTCCCTGAGGGTGCCACAGACATAGTGAACATACCTCTCGTGTGCCAGGAAGAAGCAATTCTGGACCATTCCTCTGGAGTGGCTCCATCCCCACACCCTTGGGGAGGTGAGCACGAGGGCAGGCAGGACGCTCCTGGTGAGAGCTGCTGTGCAGGGGATTTCCTTTGCAGGCTACAGCAGCAATATCCAAAGGAGCACAGGCTCCAAGTAAAACAAACTTCATTAACTATTGTTAGAAAGATCAGCAGACACATAATATCCTGTGAATGCTGAATTCCTGATTCAGTTATAGCAAAAGGGGCTGCAATGATGATGTTTTTAGCAGAGAAAGGAATTAAAGTCTTGCCCTGCTCCTGAAAACACAATGACTTGCTCTAATTCACAGTTGCCAGCTCAAATGACTCCATGTTTCAAGTAAGATATCAAGATTGTAATCTTTAAATTAATTTATTTTAGCATCCATTTATTAGACCAGGAAAGTTCTAATAAAAACCTGTCCCTGACCAGTGCAAGCTCTGAGTGTCCCAGGGCCCTGATTACATGAGAGTATAAATTGAAGGACTTCTGTTGATCCAGTGAAGCTGAACAAAATTTCCAGTGAAACCTATGGAGGTCACATGCTCAGAGCCACTGAGGGTTGTGGCCCTAGCAGATGGCACACTCAAACAGCAAGTTATGATTACAGACATCAAAAGTAAAAAATGTTCCCTGAAAAGGCTGTAAAGAGACCAGAGGAATGTGAGGCCCACAGTGCTGCCTTATTGCTTCCCTTCATACTTCTGCACTTACTGGAAACTCAGAGTCTCTGTAATTGGGCTTTTCCTCCCTTCCACTCCTCGCAGGGTGAGAGGGTTAATTGCTTTGGACTGAAACATTACAGCTTTTGTACTCCTGCTTCCTACTGGCACATTGAGTATGCAGAGATGCTGAGTGCACACACCAACAGGAGCCCCAGCACTGGGAGCAGGGATGAGAGCAGCCCCAGAGCTCCATCCATGGGATGAGAGCAGCCCCAGAGCTCCATCCATAGGATGAGAGCAGCCCCAGACCTACAGCCATGGGATGAGAGCAGCTCCAGAGCTCCATCCATGGGATGAGAGCAGCCCCAGACCTACAGCCATGGGATGAGAGCAGCCCCAGACCTGCCATCCATGGGATGAGAGCAGCTCCAGACCTCCATCCATGGGATGAGAGCAGCTCCAGAGCTCCATCCATGGGATGAGAGCAGCCCCAGAGCTCCATCCATGGGATGAGAGCAGCTCCAGACCTACAGCCATGGGATGAGAGCAGCCCCAGACCTGCCATCCATGGGATGAGAGCAGCCCCAGACCTATGCATGGGATGAGAGCAGCCCCAGACCTATGCATGGGATGTGAGCAGCCCCAGAGCTCCAGCCATGGGATGAGAGCAGCCCCAGACCTACAGCCATGGGATGAGAGCAGCCCCAGACCTCCCAGCCCTGGGTATCTGTAGAGCTCCTATCTCTGGCTTTGAAAATCAGAACTGGCCAAGTGAGACCCTAATGCTAATTGTTGTAGCATTTCACTGTTTATCTTAGTCGAACTAGCATTACCAGTCATGGTTGTTAACAACCTCAAGTGGCACTTTATTCATCTATCAACAGCCTTACCCTGTGAACAAGCAAGCAAAGAACTATAAACACCCACTCCAAAGCCACTCTGTAGGTTTAAGCTGAAGCCCAAAGAAAAAAGGCTATTCACAGATCATCAGAGAGCAGACAAAATACAACCTCCAAACCAATGTTTTAATCTACAAAGTTTTATTTGTCTTTTTAAACTTGTAAACCATAAAAAGAGCTTATCAAATATCTGAAATTAGTACAAGAAAAAATGATGAATCATAGCAAACTGCATTTGTAAGGTCCAAATTCCAAGACATGCATGGGGCTCTTCTGCTTCCATTTATGAAGCTGAAAACAAATTTGGCCCAGTTTGTTAGGTGCTTTATTAGAAAATTCACAAAGCCTCAGCATGCTATACTTCGTGAATAGAACAGAATGGGAAGGATTAAATGCAAGAAAAAGCACTCAGCACCAGAAGGATCTGAACCCCACATCTTCACCCACAAAATACAACACCAAAGGAGTATATACATCCCTTAGCTGGTAGCCATTAGAGGCAGCTTTGTCTCTATGGACTAGGCACTCAAAGGAAGACACACACCCCACCTCACAGACATGTCCTAGAAACCAGCAAGAACAATGCTCACCATTTCCACTATGCCTGCTATTGTTAATGTTTGCCCACTGCCAAATTTATGAAGCCCCTTAACATTATGTCTTCAACATCCTTGAAAATCTTCCGGAACTTTCGACTCTCAGACCCCAGAACACCAGCCTGAGACAACCAACACAGCCTGTTTGTCATTCCTTGCGCTATAAAGATCACCCTGTGTCAGTAGATTTCATAGGCATAGTGAATGCTCAGTGTTTAGAAAAATCAGGACAGATACGGAAACTTTGGGTAACATTTGACCAATTTCTGTGTGTTTGTAATCAAAAAGAACTGATGTCACTGTTCAAAATGTGTTCTAAGGAATACCTAAAACATCTGTAGAAACACCTCTGCTTCCAAAACCACTTCCCTCAGCTTGGACAGGGACCCGGGGATCCTTCCTTATTCTGCCACAGCCCAGAGGTTATCTGCACCTTTCCTACCTTGCCTCCCCCTGCACGCTGGAGATTCACCTCTTAAACAAAGTCTTTCAAGTTTTCCCAGTGAAAAGCATTCTACAAACTACTGCTGCTGTTTTATGAGCAAAAACTGTACCAGAAGAGATTCACAAAAGTAATATGAATAAGAATTTTTCCATGCAGGATTTTCCTGCCTCTGGTGTGTCTCTCCCAGCTCCTCTGTTGGACAGTTTTGTGCTATCCCTACACTTCTCAAATCCTTCCATCCTTCCCTTGCCAGTCTTTCTTCACAGCTCTAACCCTCACAGTAATCTGCTGAACAGCCCTTAAATCCTGGTAGTTTAAACTAAAGAAATTAGAAGACTTCATCCATGTGACTCCTATCATTTCAGCTCATCTAGGATTGAGTTATCTAGAAATATATATAAATATAAAAGTAAATTAAAGCATCATTGAAAACCTCATTATTTAATAACTACAATCCAAGCTTCAAATAGGATGCATTTCAATGCATATTGAATAATTTCAATATAATTTGTTTTTCTCTATCTGTTCCTTTTAGACCATTTAAAGCACATTTTAAATGTGCACAGAACAACAAAAAACCCCAAAGCAGACCCTTCCAAATCAAATCAACTCAACATCTGTTCAAATATGCAAACAAAATACATTATTATGTCATAAATAGAGGCTGGTTTTGCTGGTAAGTGCATTAGGAAAGATATCTTCTTCCAGAAACTATTTAGAAAACACATTAAGTTCAATTTTTAGTTTATGGATTTTCAAACATGTTTCTGCTGGTATATAAAAAAAAACAAAACCAAAACCAAAGAAATCTGACAATTAATAGGATGCTGAATAAGACTTGGTTCCCAGCAAAGCCATGAATAAGTCATGTTTGAAAATGTATTTTCAGATCTTGATGAATTCCATCAAGGTAATTAAAGGTGAGACTTGATTAGCTGACATGTTTCCAAACATGAACATTCTTGCCTGTACTCCAGGCAAAAATTATGGTGAATGTTTTTGCAAATTTTCTAGCATGATGAATTTTTCTCAAGTATAATCTAGGCCCAAAGGGGCCCAACTTTCCTGTTAATTGGAATACAAATGAAATCTGTCATTCAGTAATTGAGGTACACGATGACATATGGAGAACAGTATGCATTCATCAGAGCTCGGTGTTTATGTGGCAACTTGTGGGCTGCTGAGCACACACAGAGCTCATCCCTTTAGAAAAAATCACCTCTGTCAGAGCCCATCTTGTTCCACTCACTAACTTCTGCCAGAGGACACACACACTCACACACATACATATATATATATACACATATACACACACAAAGCACGCACCTTTAAAGTACTTCTCCAGCTAAACATTGCTCTTCTATCCTCACAATGACTAGAGTAGAAAAACCATAATAGAGGTCATGTATTTGGTGATATATTTGGGGCTGCTCTGCCAATATGCCAGGAAAATCTGTACCTCATCATCTAAGGGCAGAACTGGGTCTCCATTTCTAACAATGACAAAATGATATGAGGCTGTTTCAAAGAGTTTTGGAAGTGCCTTGAGGGCTTCCAATGACATCAGTGTAAAGAGTATTTGCTCTAATGTTAATTAATTTACCAGCTTGATCTCTTACAGCAAAACTTCCATTTACTATTAGCAAACCCATCAGCAGTAAGATGCAGAAAAAAAAAATACTGGAGTTACTGGCTGCACATTATGTAGATTTCAAACCCACCTTCCTGGAATAAAATTACAGGCACCCTGCAGCCAGCGGGAACCTGGCAGCCTTGCCAGAGATTTCACTGGGACAGCGATTTTACTTCACAGCCTTAGCTTAGGTTAATTTGTATTATGAGAAGATCTTAGCAACCCTTCTTTTCAAAACACTGCCCTACCCAGAATTGCAGCTGGTAGAGATGAGCAAAAGTTTTCAATTTAATTTTTTCAGCAAATAGTGCAAACTTCAGGATTGACTTCATTTTGCTGAACCGCCTTATGTAAAAACAGAAGAAGGAAGTGAAAAGTCTGGAGTTTTCATCTGAAATTACTTAATGCCACTCCATTTTCCTTTTCAATATTAACAATATACTCAACTCTGGTATGTTTTTCTTTGGAAGTAAATGTTTTGATCAACCAGAAACTAAACTCTGTCAAATTTTGATTCAGCTATGGTTTTGAACAACCTAAACCAATATTTTTATTTTTTTTTAAGGAAAAGTTTTCAGAATTAATAGCAAGATGAAATATCAGTTACTCAACACAGGTCCAACAGCAGGGGACAAGAAATTTAACTTTGAAACGTGATATTTTAAATATTAGACCAAAGCATACCCAGCCCATACGTAATTTCCTGATCCTGTTCCCAAAAATGTTAATGCAAGCTCTTTCATCAGTGGGATCTGCAAGCACTGACAGCAATTGCAACAGGCCCCTGAAATCCACAACAAGAAGAAAGAAATATACTTTCTGAACTAGTAAAACTTTAATTAACAGGGGGTTCTCTTGGCACAGTTTTTGCTGTTAAATAAATAAAGCATTTAGTCAAAACCATCTATATTTACTATACAAAATACTGAAAAGCAAACATATTTAAAAGGTACAGAAATTTAAGGTTTTGTGAAAAGAAACTGTGCTACATGTTATTCACACTTATAATGCACATAACACAACTGCAACACAGTATTTAGATACTGTATATTCATACATGGCTGGTGTAAGGTTTTCATAAGGGGATGCCATGTTATTAAGAGGCATTTGTGTTTCACAGACTGTGAGCAAGGCAGAATTTGTCTTTCGAATGTCCAAATATAATAACCCAAACCAAAGCAACGCCAGGCAGTAACGAATGGTCAGTTGTGTTCCACATCAGAGTCCACCTGGCACAGCCAGCACTGCACACCTCTCACTCAGATGGATTTTGGTAGTGGTGCTGTTTTCTTTTCCACCAAAATATCTTTGGGTGAAGAAGCAGTTTTACCCCTTTGCTGCCCTTTTGTGGAAAACCCCACAATTCTGAAAGCACTCGAGTTTTCCACAATGCTTTCTGGTTTTCAGTAACAATCTGCACTTAAAAAAATTGACTAAGAACAATTTCCACCTCTCAGCCTTTGTGGCAAGTGCTCTACTGAAAAGAGAACAGCTTTAATTACTTCTTCAAAGCAAATAGCATGGCATCCCTTCTGAGATGGAATGTACACTGTGTGTTTGCATGCGGTATAATGTAAGTCACTTGAATACATCAGACTTTTTTAACACTATAATATAAATAAGCTTATTCCTTCTACTAGACATATAAATGCCTTTTTTTTTTCTTTTTGCAGTCCATAATTATATATACATTGAAAAAGAATGATACACAAGCAGCAAAAAAGGCTTAGACTAGAACAACTCAGTGGTAACTAACCAAATTTGTGGCCTTTTCATATTCTCAACACAGAAAATTCTGCATATAAATATTTTTGGACTTTAGGAATTTTAAAATAAACAGAACAGTATAGTTGTCACACAGATCAAACACATTTTAAAAACATTTTGTTAGATTTTACAGAACACACTGTTGACAGCTAAAAAAAGTAAAATAAAATAAACCAGATTTTTTCAAGGGGACAATAAGTCTAAACATCTGCTGATCCAGGGAGACAAGAGACGGACCTAATTACCATGAAGCAGTGATTCCATTCCAATTCCATGAGAAGGCAAAGCTTCCCCTGTTCTTTACAAGGTGATGTCTCTGTGTTCTCAGAAAGGACAGCATCCCCCTAAACCTGGTCAGCAGAAAGTTAAGACCCCATTTTGGACTGATCAAAACTCTAGTCAGAAAACAAAAAATACCCCAACCATAAAGGGCTTATAACAATGTCGGATAGTTACATTTTACAATATATACTATTGACAAAATACCACAACATTAAAAATAATTAAAACCAAAAGCAAATACATTTATCGAACAATTATGTCTTTATGTAGGAGTTCTCTAATGTTCCAAAAGAAATGTAGGTGTTTTCCAGTCACTTTCTACCTGCAAAATGGTGATCTGTACAAAACCCAACTGAATCTATTTTAAATCTGGGCTCCACAGAAAGCGAAACGTCAATGCACTGACTCCCTCCCTTTTTTTTTTTTTTTTTTCACTTTTCCAATTTTCTTTTCACCTTCAAATTTCTCAGCAACCATTAAGGTCTTGAGAGTGTGGTCTGATTCTCCTTCATGGAATGGAAGCCCTTTGATATGGAAAAAGTAGAAGAATCTAGGAAGATTGTGAATGATACTTTTATACATGTCTCTAAAATGGGAGAAGCACAAATTGATAGGTGCTTGGGAAATTCAAACTGGAGGCACCAAGAAAATGCCATGGCATATGTTTCTAAAAAGTCACTGTTGTGGAAAAAACAAATAAAATGTTAATATTCAAACCACAGATTTCTAAAACACAACAAAATGTACCTGAGAGTGTGCATATTTATATATATATATTTATATTTATATTTTATATATATTTGCCAACATTTAAAGTGAGAAAGTATATTTTCCTCAATTCTTTCTCAAAACAAAGAACTGTGGATTTAAACAAAACAACCCCCCCCAATTGACCCCTCTCCTTCTCAAAGCCCCATGAATGATACTTATGGCCCAAGCACTAAAGTCTAGTGCTGCTTTGGAAAACCCCATTTCACATCCTTCTCTTTTCAAATAGTATCCCAAACAGAGTGGAGAATAAGCAAAAGAAAAACCAAAAAATAAAAGAAGTATATTTAAATATTACCCAGTATACAACAGACTGTACTTGTGTCAATGAAGAATCTCCAAGAAAATAAAGTGTAAGTCATACAAATGTAGCCCTGTTGACAAGTTTAGCTAATATTTCCTTGCAATTAAGATGATTTGAAAGGATGTGAACACAAACAGGCTACACGAACACAGTATATTAAAATTCCCCCCTGTAGCACATTACAATCAATAAAAAGAAAATAAAATCTGAATAATACTAGAGGTAGCAGCTGTTTGTATTTTCCATTATCTGAGTATCTCTGGAGTCCAACCCTTCGAACATTGCTCCCCTGATGAAAGGCTTGTGTGCGATCAGCCGGCGTACAGCAGAGTGGAAAGCTGGATGTCTGCAGGAGTGTTTGAAGTATCTTTCTGAGTACACTGGAAGTAGTACTTGTACAGAAGTGCGTTGACGACCTGTATTAAATCACAGCTCAAAAAGCTATGGCTGTTTGCTGTTTTACAAGCCACTTAAAACAAAAAAAAAAAAATATCCACAAGGTGTTTGAGTAAGCTATGCGGTTCCACAACATATAAATAGGGTGAGTTTCAAGAGTTCCATATAACCTCTAAAATATATGTTAGCTGAATATTAATGGAGTAATGATAACATTAATAATAGTAATGCCTTAGTTCTGGTATCACAAGAACGCATTTCCTTCATTTGGGATGATTCCTGGAGGGTGTTGGTGGGATCCCTTCTATGTCTGGTAGAAGTGGTGGTAGTGGTGGTGGTGCTCGTGGTGGTGGTGGTGCTCATGTCTTTGTATCATCTGTCCCACTTGGCCTTCATATAAAATGACTGTGGGCAGGTCTCTCACGTGCTCCTTTTCCACAACTGTCCCTGGAGACTGGAAGGTTTTGCACATTTGGTGATTCTCCTTCGCCCTCTGCTTATGCTTCTTGTGGATCTGTTGGGACTGCAAGGGAAGGTACGGGAGGTTCTGGCCCACCCGTGCACTTGGGGAAGCCATGGGCAAGGGCACCCCTTGGAAAGGTTTATTCCTAACTGCCCTTCCAGGATGCACAGGGGCAACGTTTTTGCCCTGGGCTTTGGGAGACCTCACAAAGTGCTTGTTGGAGTCCTGGTTCCGGAGCCTCTGCTGGATTTCTGCAATCTTGGCATAGGAACTTTCAGCCAGATTGATGTGGTTTGGATCCACCACTTGGGATTTCCTATGGTGAGCATGGAAGGTCTCAGGCTCATGAGAACGGGATCTAGTTTGATTCACAATTCTGCCTGGTGGGTCATGTTTTTGAGCTGCTGGAGGAGATCCTAGGAAATAACAAGCTGAGTTAGTCATCTAGTATTTCAAAGTTCTAATTAGTAGCATGCAGTTGGCAGGGATAGCATTATCGGCAGAACAAATTTTTCCTAAGGAAGTGAATGCAATTATAGCTGTCTAGTTTAATTACACTTAATAATTCTGGCCAGTAAATAATACACAAATATGAATACCTATCTAGAGAAGACTGAACACACACTGTGTGTGTGTATATGTGTATAAAAATCTTTATGTTACCAACTCTTGGTCATCAAATTAACTGTCAGGGGAATAGTAAAACCCTGGCAGAGGGCAGGGAAATGAAGGAAATCCAAGTCTCTTTGATGTGGGGACTAGAGCCAAAATTCCAGGTACAAACACACATTCTCCTATTTTTGGGTCAGTAGTGAGTATAAAATATGTGCTGGTCTCATCTTGGGAACAAGCTCCAACATCCAAAAGTCAATCCTTACCTCACCCGTAGACTAAACTTAATAATTTAGATGTAAAGATTGTTCTCCTAGGCTCAGCTCCAAGTTTAGCTACACAAACAAGTACATCAAAGCAGCCTTGCAGCACATTACCCACTCTGCAGTGATATCACCTTCACCACTAATTATCTTGCAGTATTCACAGTCCTATTCCTGAGTCACTACAGACAAATCACACAGCTCCACAATTCACTGTCCCTGGCATGGAACATGCAACCAAAGGAACAAAAGATTATGAGGTTACAACATAAATTACCTGGCCCAAACTTTGATGTGTAGTTTTCTATTCCTGCAAGATCCAAATAGTGGTTTCTCCTTTCAATGTTCTCATCAACACAATGACGGTAGCACCCACTTTGCTCTGGATTGTTCTCACTCTGGTGGTATCTGTCAGCAGGAAGCAAAATTACCATTCAGCAGAACTTCTTTAAAGTTCTTATCACCATCTGCAAACCAACAACTAATGGACCCTTTGAAGTGACAGGAGGTGCTCACAAAGAAACAACAAACGCTTGAAATGTGGATGACCAGACCTTGTATGACAATGGGCCCAAACTGACTGTTCCTTCCCCTCACATAAATCAACCTTGGTGTTGCAAAGCAAAGCAGGCTTTCCAATTGCATCACATGTGCAAAGGCAAATAAAACCACTCCTAGCATTTATTACTTTCTGTCTTAGGGCCAAATCATTCAACCGATTCTCCAATTTGGACACGCCAAAGAAAATCTGCTGTTGGATTCATGACCATTCCCACCACTGTGAGGAAGTGCTGGGGTAATCCAGATCAATGTCCATGTGCTCCTGCTTCAGAGAGACAGGCAACAGCACAGGTGTAGCAACCAGAGAGAGCCTGGGAAGAGAAGGTGTTGGCAGGACACTCAGAGGTAACTGCTGCTTTCCAAAATATAATTAATAAGGTCAAATCAGACGCTGGCTTTAGAATCTCAACTCCTTTTCCTGCTCAGCTTTGCAATTTTATTTATAGCAGAACTATTTCCTGAGAATGAATATCTGAAATACCATTCATTTATGAGACAGAAAAAAATCAGGCAGAAGTTTACAGTATTGTAGCCCATAATGCCAAACAATTTTATTCAGCAATTTAAATGGGAAGTCTGCAAATACGAACAATATTTTCAATATAACAGTATAAGCAGAAAACCCTTGATTAAGTTGCTGCTTGTCATTCAGACAATTCAGTCTCCAAGACCATGAGATTGGCTTTGCTATTTCTCTGTGCAAGTGCACTGAAGTCAGCCTAACATCAGAATTTGGCCTTGTATCCTACACCAGTTGCTAAATATGGGCTCTGTCCTGTATGGTGCCCAGTACTCTGCTTTTAGTCTATTAACACATTTCCAAGTTTCCAGAGGCTGCTGATCCCCTGAGCTTTGGCACAAATGGCTTTCCTGGTCTAGCTTGTACTGTTCAGGGACATTACAGAACTGAGGCCCCTCGTGTCTCTGTCACGCCTGCAGTGTCTTTTATCAAAGTCACAAGACTTGACCTAACTGGAAGATCATTTCTGCTCTACTTTGATAGAGGTAGAGTCTCCTGAATGGGGGAGAGTCTGCCTGGAAAGCAGGTAAGGTTTAAAGATTCTACTCAGCTTTGAAAAGTGACATGGGCTACTCTCAAAAAATAAAAAAAAAAAAGGAATGTCCAGATAGTCTCTACATTTTGGATACCTAACCAACTCAATACCTTTCCTGTATCAGACACAACTTTATAGGTTGTTACACTTTAGCATGTCAACATAAAAGATCTCTGGGGCTTGCCTAACTGCAGTTGCCAGGCATGAATCACCTACAGAAACCACTGGGACTTGAACCCATGTGCTGAAGACAATTCACAGTTAACCCAGAAAAAACATCACTGAGTTTGATCCAACACAATTAAGCAATACCGCATACAGCACTGCTCTTGGAAATGAAGCTAACAGGGAACCTGCTATTTTGTTACTGTAATAAATTAAATCTCTCATCAAGACAGAGGAAAAAAAATTATGCCAGTAGTGCCACAGCCCTACACTCTAATAACTTTCTTGCATGCAAGATGACGTTCAGCAATATTCATGCAAATACACACAGCAAAGCAATTATCCACTGATGAGAGATGTGCTCAGTGTCAAAGGAACTCCCAGCACTTGTGAGAACTGCAGTGTCTGGCACCCAGGCCCTCAGTGCTGCCCTGCAAACACATGGGAGCCCTTGGGCTGTGGAGGACTGTGCAAAATGCAGGGTTGTTACTGGGCTTGGGCTTGGTAAGGCTCTGGTTTTAATAAAAAAGGGCATCTGCTGGAGTGTTTGTGGGGTGTATGGAAGTCCTTTCTAAAATTCCCACACTGATGTGTCATCCTGATGGCACACAACAACAGAGCAGGAAAGGGGAATGGAGCACAGGGCAGAAAATGCAGGGACATCCCCTGAGAGCCTCACTCACTGAGAACACTGAGTTTAAGTCAGCCAGGGAGAGCCAGGCTATCTAGCCATGAATCTAGCTACTTATCTGGATACTCATATTAGCCCTACAGGTGAAAACTCCTGCCTGGAGCCTTCAGCAAATGAAAAATCCAACCCATCTATCTCCCAGCCTTCAGGACAAAAGCATTTCTATCCATTTTATCTTGAATATTAATCACATCTTGCCTAGAATTCCCTAAATGACTGAACGTGTGAAATGTGTGCGCTTCTCACAAGTTCCCATTGCTGCTTTCAAAGGGGAATCAACTGCATTAATATTGTGAGATTCTGACCTGAGCCTCAGCAGCTTTCCTGAGGGTTGTCAGCTTGGCCAGAGTGCACAAACATCCCTGAAACACACACAGTGTGAACAGCACACTCTTCATCCTGTCTACATTTAGTGGGATCCAACACAAACTGGCAGCTGCTGACCAGTGTCTGATGCTGATCTGCTCAGCTCAAGACATAGATTTTTCTGTGAGGAAGCCTCTCACCAAAGGAAGGAGGAGGACAAACATTTTGGCCCAACTTTTGATGCTTCCATGACTGTGAATTTAATTGGAAATGCCTGCTGTTCATAAAAACACTACATTTGCAGAGCCGGGACTTTAAGGTAGATAAGGACTTCAAACTGAAAAGGGATTTTTGCACTAGATTATCAAACAAAACCAATCTATTGAATTCACACAGGGCAAAACTTTGCTAATGGGCAGAGGGAATCTGCACACCACATCTAGGCCAGCAAGTAAAACCACAGAGTATTCTTCAGTTCATAGAAGATTCTGTGCAGAGTTGCTGACACAAGATTAATAGTAATTTTATTCTTCTTTTAATCTGAAATTTGATTGTACTGGGATTTGCTGACTGGGATAACTCACTAGCATTTTTTCTCCATCCAAAAAAGGGAGGTACTGTTCTCTTGTCAGTTTCAATAAGACTGAATGCTTCTTCTCCTGATAAATTTGCTGTGTTTCCAGACAAATATCCCTAAATCTAAGGAAAGCCAAAAGTTTGTTGTTTTTTTCTTTTTAAAATTTCCAGCTGAAGAAACAAACATAACTAATGAGTCAATGTCATTACTGTAGTATTTCAGCACACACTTCCCTCTGCCTTAGGAGTGGTTTCTGTTATGAAACGTAAAATCCTAAAATGTATCAAATACACACCAGGAGGATCTGCTAGCATTCTGCTTGGGTTATGAGCTGGTAACCAAGTTAGCCCATGCAAAGCTTGGCACTGTTTGAGTTGATGAGTGAAAAAGATGGACTGGAAGGAGGACAGAGAAAGGCAGGAGATGCCCTCTAAGGAGTGGAAAAGGTTTTAGGACACTTTTAGCCAAAAAGCTCTGCTATTAACCTCACTTATTTGCAGATAGCATCTAAAAAGACAATTCAGATTCTCCAAAGAGCTCATAGAAAAAGAAAATTCCAGGATTTTTTTTTCTTTTTTGTTTGTTTTAATATAAGTATCCAACTATGGAATGTGCTCTTAAGTCCACAATGAAAACTTCTGTATTTCTTCTCTTTAAAAATAATTTTAAAAAGTAAAACAAGGAAGCAAGGAAGGAAGGGTTGAGGTTTCCTCAAAGCGCCTGTCAGGAGCCAGGGTTCATTCCCCTTACCTGAGGGAAGATCTCTGCTTCTTCTCAGAGCTTCTTGCTTCTTCATTAGCTTTGTTTTCAGCTCTGTGCCTGGCACTCTGCAAATCTGCCAGCAGAAAGTACATTATTGTCACACTGCTGTGCTTGCTGATCAGCACAGCCAACATTCCACATTCAAACACCTCTGCTGGTGTCAGTAGATCAGATGTGGCGCAGCATTCCCTGTAACCTCCCCAGCCCTGCTTTGCCCAAAGGACAGATTCTATTCAGAGGTGGCCTGGACTGCAGGATCTCAGCCATGCACTCCATGGGCAGCCCAGGTGGAGCCACACTCACCCTGAAGGCTCAGTGCTCACCTAATGCACCACAGAGCTCCCCGGTAGTGAGAATTTGCCTGTGTCTGCTCCTAAGGGAGTGATTATTTTATTAAAATTGAGGTGACCAGGCTCTCCTTTTAGATCTGATGCCTACATTTTCTATTGAAGTATTATTTTAAATACTTTTAAGTATTTCAATTTAGTACTACTCTACCTACTGAAGTAATTATGCTGATACAATTATTATTACAGTGAAGATAAGCTAGATGAGCCATCATGGTACAAACACTTTTACAATGGCAGACTCTGCCAGCACAGAAAATGTACAATTTTTATGCACAGATTATTTAAGCTTCCTTATGCTTAATTGTTTATTTTTACCCAGCAGCACTGGTAGCTATGCACTGGCAAGAAACATTTTATACCCCTACAGCTCCTCCCACACAAACCAAGGGCTGCAATATCAGCAGAGACAGAGTGGTGCAAGTCAAGATGTGCCTTGCAGTGCACAAAGACAATTGCACTACATTTGGGTTACTGCTGCTTCCAAAAGAAGCCATCCATCAGAAGGGGGAACCCTCATTTGCTAATGAGACACTGAGAGGAGGGCAGGTAATTTTACAGTTAAGATCATAAAGCAGGCTCATGGGGTTTAAAAGACCCACATAATTATTTGCCTTTAAGTATATATGTATTTGTATTAACAAAGCATAGACATGGATTTTCAAGGGACTCTGGAGGTTTTTGTATTTTTGCAATGGCTGATTGCACATCCTTACCAGTATGATTTAACAAGATACTCTTCTTCTTCTGGCTGCTGTCTGGTGCCACAGTAAGTTTCACTCTCAGAGTTTTGCTGGAACTAGGAGAATGGTTTACTGATGCATCAACTACCTCATAGATGGTATGAAGCAAGCTGGTAATGTCCTGGAGAAGGATTGAAACACAGAAGAACACAGCACTGTGAAAATGGCATGAAACCCACAGCTCCAATGCTTACAATTGTTTTCGATTTGGCACTATTAAATGCTGAGCTATCCTCAGAAGTCGCTGAATTTAGAAGACTTCAACTTGCACAGTTACAATCAGGAGTGTTACAATCTTCATAAAATGGGTTTATGAATTGGGGCAAAGCAGATGAAAACAATAACAACAGCACAAGATCTGCAGTTTTCCCAAGCTCTGAATCTGCAAAATGGTGTTCTGCCTTCTTTTTTCTTCGATTTACACAGAATCCAGGGATAATCATTTATACTCCACTAAAAATTGAGTTCATGTGGCCAATACATCGATTGAAGAAAACCTTGGGCATCACAGTCTTCCTATTTGTTTGGTTTTGTTTTGGTGGGTTTTTTTCACTTGGCATAGTAAATGGTTGATTATCTAGAGGAAAATCAGTAAGAAAAGTGGCAGAACTGTAAGCCTCAGGTTTAGAAAGAAATTATGTCTGTCTGAAAGTCACCCTACCATCTGTGCTTAGGGGTTTAGGTAATTTTGCAAAATTCAATAGTTTTAAACACACATTTCGAACTGCAAATATTATCCACTCAGGCTTATTACAGAGCCTTCTTCACAGATCTCTTTGAAGGCAATGGGATGTGATCAGAGGCTTACATGTCTGGCTATATTGGAAAGAACACCAGCCAATTTTAACAAGGCAATGGTTTCAAACAGGAGAAACACTGTTTAGCAGCTGGTGATGCTCAGAGGTCTCCCAGATTGATTTACTCCAGCCAGGCTCAAACAGGGCACTACCTTAAATTGCCAGCATGAAAAAGGGATCTCTCGGCTCACTGCTTTTCCACAAAGGGATTTTACCCAAACTGGTCTTGGGCACCAAACTAAGGCCAAAGCATTCTGATAAAGCATTCTGATCATTGCAGGCTATAAAGAGCCCATTGAATGCATATCTGAGAACTTCCTCATGCTGGTCTTCCTTTTCCTTGATCTATCCTACTACCTAAGCTCTTTCCAGATGCCTGCAAGAACAAAGGAAATACCTGAATCATCATTTTTTAAGTATAACTGGTTCTGAGGATTAAGAGTCAGGTCTATAAAAATTCAAAACCTCTACAACTTCTCCTATGCTCAGGAGTCACACCTGTAACATGGGCAGCTCAAAATTTAGTGTGCCCTAATGGAGCCTCCCACCACTTTAGAAGTCAATACACCACACAGTCCTCATTATGGCACCAGTTTGATGACATAGAAATACTAATTTCTACTCACACCGAATTTAGGGAAATATTGACCTTATGGCCAGGACCAATGATATTATGATGGGTGATTTTCCAGCTCAATAGCAAGAATGAATAACTAAACCCTAGAGGGTCCAGACTTTGTCTTAACGTGTAACTTCTCTAACTTTTCTGCACTCATGAGAATTTCTCCAGACCTGTAGGTTCAAGATAATATATTCATAAAAAGAGAGCCGAATTTGCAGTGTCTCATTTATTTTTCCACTGATATTTTCTGTCTCATTGCTGCAAGAGTCATTATATGGGCTGTTACTACACGTCAGCAGCTGCTTTCCATGCTCTTGACAATCCCTGTCTAAAGCTTGAGTGTGGGACAGAATGCTCTGTGTCAATCTGGTGGACACCTCACAGCTCTTTAACATGTCTCCATTCTCACATTTCCACCCTAATTTGAAACTAGTCAGATCTCTAAATGTGGCCAGACAGAGCCACATCCAACGGCCAGCTTGAAGGCCTGAATTTTTATTTCATCTAAGAAGAAAAATCCAGGCAAGCACATAAACAGACAAACAAGCCATATCTGTTATTTTATACACCCTCCATAAGTCATGTTCCAGGAGCATTGTGCTATTATCCCACACTCTGATAAACCTTCTCCTTCAGCAAAACACTTAAGCACAGTATTTACTCTTAACTGGGCTCCATCTCAGCACATGGGTGACTGGGGCTTTTCCCATACATTCCTGGACAAGTGCTGGTTAGCCAACATGTAATCTTTCCACACAAGGCTGCTATCAAGAGGTTATTATCAACTCTTTCACTCACAATAATCTGCCCTTCTTCCTTTTTTCAGCTATGCCAGATAGTTGTAAAGCCAGATGTTTGCACATCCAGTCTATTTTAGCTTCAAAAACCAAAGACAGAAAAT
This sequence comes from Melospiza georgiana, assembly GCF_028018845.1. NCBI lineage: Eukaryota > Metazoa > Chordata > Aves > Passeriformes > Passerellidae > Melospiza > Melospiza georgiana. Next base: position 9,486,233 of record NC_080443.1, on the reverse strand, counting down.
CCCCCACTGCCCTTTTACATGATTTTTTTCAGGGTTGAGGTCTAACTTGCTAACTGGCTGACAATCTGCCCCTTGTGTTCTGTGAGGGTCTTTCTCAACAAGCTGCTTGACTCAGCAGTTTAAAAACAACTCCCAAAGGCAGTCAAGGAAGGCAAAATGTGGCATTTGTGTGACACATACTTGGCAAATCACAAATATGTGCACATGCATGTCACATCAGGACAAGTTGCACGTCTCAGCCAAACAGGCCCAAATTAACCCAAATTAATGTCCAGGCTGTGAAATGACTGCACAGAGGACTCAGCACCCTCGTGGACTGACACACTGCTGCCTCTGCATTTTGTTATGTGTTTGAGGTGCAGCCCTGAAGTTTCTGCATTCTGGGGCTCACATTGGATGTGTCCCAAGATCGAGGGTAGGGACAGCCGTGAGCAACCACTCAGTGCTTATGCTGATCTCCTAAATACTGACACCTATGTTTTCATTACAGGATTCATTTACTTGTGGTCCTAATTTGGGGTTGGGAATTTCAGCGAATTGGCAGTTCTGATTTGGTCGAACAAGGCTGCTTGGGTTGTTCTGTCTCATACACCACGGTCCTGGCTGAGCAGGTACCAGCCACAAGGCAACTTGAGCCTCCTGTTGCTTCACAATTATTGTTTCACAGCGATAACACATGAATTTCTGAGGCACTGATCTACTGAGAATGATCTTTGTCAATGAAATCTGAACTGCCACTAAAATTCCTTTCTCACAGCCCTGTTTTCACAGCTAATATGGTAATGCTTTCTTGTCAAATTGGTAGCAATATACCATTGAGGTATATGTTATACATTCTGTATTTTATAGCTACATCTACATTTACCCCAAAAGTATTTTTATCTTCCAGTAGCCTGCCAGCAGACTTGTTTCCCTTGAAAGCTGTCCCACTGAACATTATCTCTATTTAAATTCATTAAAAACTGCCTAAATCCATTGAGACAGCTATACCTTCTACACCCCAGCCTGTGCATTTCACCATCCTCAAGAAATTTAGCATCAAAGATCAAGAAAAAAACCTAGCTAAATGTTCTCTTGTCTGATACATAAACCAGCATGACTCAGAGCCCACCTACCAAAGAATCAAACTTTTATGCACAATGAATGATGAGTTTTACAAATCACAGCATTTTGCAACTGTTTTGCTTTAGACTGCTTGGACCTTCCCCCACAAAAAGTGTATTTTTAGACTACTATATTAAATGGGTAAGGAGAAACAAGAGTGAACAAAAATATGTCTCTCCTTCATAACAAATGGAATATATTTAGAGGGCAGTATTCTGCATGATTCTAACTTCTGAGGGGCTTCTGGTATGAATAATTTCTCTAGGTTAATCAAGTACAAAAACTGAAACTAGGGTATTTTTCCACAGAGAGGAAAACAAATATTCACTGAGTAGTATCCAAACAACCAGCACATGCCATACTCAGATTTATTTGCTTTTTGCTTATTGAACACCACAGTTGGTTCTTCCAGGGTGAAAATCCCATCCTTTTTTATCAAGCAGCCAATGCAACAGAAGTATATTAACAAGAGAAAATTTAATATATTGCCTGAAATATTTCCGTTTGTTAAGTCCACACATGTATGCTGCTCTCACACATCCATCTGCAGAATACTTTATGGATCTCCTGTAGGAGATTAACAGTAATTTATAACATTCAGAGAAATTTGTAACATTCAGAGGAACCAATGGGTCTGAAAAAGAATGAGAGCACCGAAGCATTGCTCATTCCTTACAGAACATATGTGAGACTGAGGAAGTCCCTATTCCAAGTATTATTTTCTGGTTTTAAGGAATATTAGTAGTACAGGGATGACCTTATTTTTCCCATATTAGCATAGATTATCATCACTAGTTAGCAAATAAGAGATTTTTATAGAAGACATGAATAGATTTTTCCATTAGAATTAATTTAACTGAATGAGATATTTATACCCAAAAAGCCAACCAACAAACAACCCCCAAAAAACCCTAAACTACCAGCCTCTCCTCAGAAAAAAACCAAACAAAACAAAAAACCAAAATACCAAACAAACAAACAAAGCCCCAGAGAACACCACCAAAACCAAAGAGTTCAATAAAACAGAAAGATTCAGTTTGAGTCTTGGTAGCTTGCCTGAGACAGAATTCTTTGACTCCCCTTAAAACCAAGAGAGAAAGTTGTATTTTTTCTTAATATTTCTATCTGACATGACGCCATCATTTCTAAGGACTGAAGTGATGGCCACAGATATAACAGGCACTGCTGCTCTGTCCATTGGTTTCATTGTTCTTTCTATATCCTGAGTCAGCACAAACACAGTGAAAACCAACAGATTTCAAGAAAAGGGTCATGCTGATAAATAGTTGACCCAAAAAAGCCAATATCCTTCCCCAAGTCAATGACTTGGTGCTGAGCTCTGAATGCAGATATAACCTCAAACCTTTTTATTCATCAGAGTATAGGAGTAAAAGAATCTAAAAAGGGAAAGAACAAGTCACAAATGAAACATAAGAGGAAAAATTGGGTATTTAATGTAAGATACAAAGAACAATTTTAGCATTAAAAATGCATGAAGAGAAACATCAATATCAGTTCATTACTTTTCCCTTGGAAAAACATAAATACAAACGTCTCATTTGTACTTTGTTTGTAGTCTGATTTCTACATACAGCAGGATGTTTTTATTGCAACATCAGCTCTGTTTGATCGCATACATTTTTGAATCATTCTTATTTGGAACGCAAAAGGAACTTCACTTGCTATCTGCTCAAAAGCTGCTCTAGAAGAAATTTCCTTTTTTTTTTTTTTATGGTCCTGACAAGCAACTTTCTTTTGTGCTTATTCCTGTGCAGTCGCTCACCAAAGAAACTGAATATTACCAGGAAGAACTGGTTACAAAAAAAAAAAAGCTAGTGTTTATGAAGCATAATTACATTCAGAGAGCTCAATATAAAACCTCATGGATCAAAACACATTAGTTCAATTATCCAAGTTTCAAGTCCGATTACAAATATTCATGTGAAGATAATTACAGCGCAGCTGTCAGTTCTAAAAAGGCCTGCTGTACATAATGAATTGTCCTCTTATGGCTTATGGAATGAAGGGAAGTGGTATTAGCCAAGTTTTGCAATATACATATTACAGCAGGAAAAGTTATCTTTCACTAAACCAAAAAGGACTGAGAACTGGTCATCTTTATGACAGAAAAAGCAGAAGTTTAATAACATACAGTAATGTTAATTTACAATTTGCCATCCCAATAATTATGCTTTCATAACGGATCTATCTCTTCAAGAAGCATGACTAGATGTGAATTTCTAATTATAAGGACTATAGAATAAGCCATGCAGACTCTAGGAGGAAATCAAAGCACATTAAGTTCTGAAGATGTTGTTAGATCCAGGAGAAATTTCACTAAAATGGAATGTGAATGCTTTAGCAGTGATCTGTCATTCTGTAGAACCCAAGGGAAGTTGTATCAACAAAGTACACACCTTATTTACAATTTTTATACATTTGAATGAAAAAGCCAATTCAATCCATCAGTAAAATTGCTCCCCACCTATGTGTGTCTTACAAACTTAATTTAACACTAGATTCCTTTAGAAACTCTCTGGACATGAGGTACAATGTTTTAAACACAATGACTTGGAATCAAATGAAATAGATGTGGGTGGGCAAGCTACTTCTTTTCCACTGTCTCACTTTTACAACGCGGTGAAAAGCAAGAATAATGCTACTGACTTCTTTTTGCAAAGCACCTCCAGGTCTACAGGTAAAAACTAACTGAAAAAATCTCTCTGTTAAATCCAGATATAAATGCAGGAGACATTAAAGGGAAATTCTCCAAGAAGGAGAAAAGGTCCATATTAAGCTTTTCTCACCAGAACACTGGACCTTTGTTAAGAAAAGCTGCCTGGTTCTGAATGCATTTTCATCAGCTCACTAAAGGGCACTGGTACAGATCTGCCTCTTCCTCAGACTGCCCATTTTGTCCCTGCTCCAGCAATGTACTTCACATACTTTTGACTGAAAACATGTCTCTTATTAATTTTAATTGAAACTATTCAAATGTTTAATGTTCCCCCTGGTTAAGTCATTTGCAGGAACAGGAGCAGAGCTGTTTAGCAAAGGACAGTATCAGGCACACTATGTCTGCCCATCTCCAGGGGCCAAGAGAACAAGAAATTCTATGTCATATTAAGAGACTAAAATTCCTCTTTTGTGGCCAGGATTATCTATGAGCTGCTATTGTTGGTCATTTTTGCTCTAAAAAAACCCTCATAAATTGCACCTGGATTCAACAGAAGATAACCAAGAAGATGGCTTATACAAATGGCCCTGGAACCATTTGCAAAAGAAGCGTGTGACATAAAGGGGAAGATTTGGAATGGTGCATACTTGTTGTTTCTATCTTTGGTCACATGTAAAGAGCTGAAAATTATCAACCTATTTGGTCCCTTGGTTGAAAGAATTTTTTTTGGCACAGGTTCAAGCCTGCATGTAGCAACCTCCAGACCTCAGAGCAGTATAATATTCAATCCCTGCACAGATTTGGTTTCAGTAAAGCTGTAGTCTGCTCTTGTAGCAGGGAGAGGTAGAATTTGGCTGTAACATATTCTCAAAGTACAGTCAAATTAAGCTCTTTGGTGTACCACAAAATCACAAGTAATTATTGTATACGTACTTGAAAGCATATTCTCGTTATGTTCAGCACATGGAACCCCCACTGACATTAATGGGAATTCCATGCCTGAATGTAAAAGACACCCATGTGTGTGGGTTTGGGTTTTGTGTGTTTTTCCCCTGTTTTTGAGAGTCACAATAATCTTGTAATGAAGACTTAGCCTTGGGTCTTGAAAGACCTGGGTTCAATCTGCCACTAGGTTCTTGTGAGACTTCAAGCAAGTTATTTCATTTTTCTAGTCTGTTCCACAAACATTAACAAATACAGTACTACTACCTCACCCATCCTTCCTGCCCTCTCTATGTCATCTTCCCATTTGAAACTCTGGACTTAGCCTGCAACTTTTCATCTGCCTGTTCTTGCGCATGAGGGGCACAGACTTCACTTGACTATTCAAAGCTCTACAGAGGAGAGACAATAAAAATACCCTTGTAATGATGTTCAAATACAAGTTAAAAACCCTGAACAACCACCACCTTTGGCAATGTCAAAAGAAATTTGCTTCAGACTTTTTGGTGTCTAAGGCCACTACACTTTCAGTTTTTGTCCAATTGCTTTCAAACAGTTTTTAGTAATTGTCACAGGCACCAGCATCAGATCTAAGAGAGAAAAAAGCCTTTGATTTTCAGCTGATTATCTAAAGGCATGGGAGCCAGTAAACACACATCACAAAAATCAATGACAGCAGACGGCATAAATCCCAAGTAAAATACATTCTTCTAGAAGAAATATTATTCAATTTGGGTTGAAATAGTTCTCAGAAAGAACTATATCCTAATCTATACATCCTGTTATTTGGCTTGAAGACATCCTGGTAATAAAAAATACACACAGGTATATGCTTTGACAGCCATTCTTTATGGTCCTCCAGAGAACATCATCAGTGTTATTTATACTTGGAGGGAAAAGGCAGAGATCAGCCCAATATTCATAAAAACAATAGAAGAGTATAGTTAGTACTGTTGGAAAGAATGTCAGCAAGCAACCTTGTTATTTGGTTAGCTTAACTCTGAAAAGCAGGAGAAAAGCCAGAACAATATACATTTGCAGGGGTTTATTTTGACAATGTGTTTAGCTGTTCACTTGTTTCAGATATTTTTCCTCCTCAAATGCCAGTACTACTTTTTAAAGGCTGATCTCAGGTATTAAACAACAACCAGCTTAAAAAATGGTACAGTAGATCTGAAAACAGCAAACTACTGGTGGGATTGTTCCTAGGAGGGAAGGGTCCATGGAAACTGCTGTTTAAGTTGGCAGGACACCTCTACTTCATAGTAGAAAAAATGTTCCTGTTATAAAACACTTCTCTTGTCAGCAAGTGCTGCACATAGAGGGGCAGCTGTGCTTTGCTTACCTCACGTGTGACTCTTCCGTTGTTATCAAAGTCATACAGAGTGAAGGTCCATTCTTGCCTGTTATCTTCCTCTACAGACACATCACATTGCAATTCCTAAGAAACATGCAAAGAGCAGCTGATTACCTACAGCAAAAGGCCTGTTTGCACAGGAGGCTCTGTGAGATGCTGCTTTCTTCCTTCCTCCTTCCCTCCCTTGTGGGAGGAAGCTCCCAGGGTATGTCCTGGAGAGGTCTCTGTCCACCACAACAAAGAGGTCCCATCATAATCACACAACACTCCTAACCCTCTGGGCTACACCTCAGAGATTTCACATCTTTCTACTACATTTTAGAAAACAGGAAAAGGTACAAGACTGTTCCCTGAAGCACTTGAAACATGGTAAGAATCCCCACTAAAATGTGAGAAGCAAAACTACACTTAACTCAGGAAGAAGAAGACAACAGAAGCAGAGGTGGCAAACCACAGGGCCAGGAGCAAGGATTGATGCAGTGTGGAACAGATCCCCACCAGAGAGACCTGTCCTCAACACAGATATTTGACAGGAAAAGGTTGTCAGAGTTAGTGCAGTACAACATCGCTGAAGCTCCTGAAACAGAGCCTGCCTTGGAACTGGCAAGAACAACCTGGGAGTAGGGCCTGCTCCTTGTTTTAACAATGCTTCTGTTAGCGAGAGTGTGATCTGTGGAAACCTGAAAGAATCAATTTGTTAAAGGGGGAAAAAAATCCCCAAACCAAAACCAAGAACAAAGGATGCACTTTGACTGACTCCAGTCACCTGGGTGCAAATCGTTTGCTGCCTCTCAAGGCCTGTGCAATCAGAATTATCCAGAGCCACAAAAAGGCAAAACAGAGAAGTTACAGTGTAATTAAAATGAAAGTCACTGTATGCAAGTAAAATAAACAGCCCCAAATAGCTTCAGCACGATAGACCTCAAAACACCTGGTTGATCTTCCGACTTGAAACCAATTCCCTGCAGCAGCTATGGGCACCCGTCCCCTGCCGAGTTCAAAGGCAGCTCCTCTCACTCCTCTCAGTCGTAACAAGCCCGGCTGAGAGCTGCCAAGTGCCCCACACTCCGCTGTGGAAACACAGTTTCGTATTACATAAACATTCCTGGCACCTTTAGAAGCCAAATCACTTTCACCTCAGGTTTAGACCCCTTGTCGCAACACTGCGTTTTGTGATTCTTTTATACCTTTGAAGCATTTACCAGTCTCTCAGCTCCCAGCTTACACTGCTGGAAAACTTTCATTTGTAGAACAAGGGGAAAAAAATATCAATACTTGGTTTCTTGCCACATATTAATACTTCCCCGTCCCACATTGCCTAACATAACATCTTTATGTGAGGATGTGCTCTGCTCAGTTAAGAGCCATGGAAACCTTCCGTGCATTAGTCACGGTGCCTAGAACCAAGTGCTAACCTTTATGGCATGCCAAGAACTACTTGGGAACAAGCACAGACTTTGCTGGTACAGTGGAGCTCCAGCTACTCTGGCACCAACCATGTTGACAGGTGTCCTCCAACGTTCAAATGTCAAGGCACTGTTAATTGCAATTTATCATGCCTTTCCTGTCTGCAAATGTCTGCTACTTGAGGTAGAATATAAAATAGGCCTGGAAAAAGAGTTACAGCTGTGGGGAAAAAAAACCAAACAACTAGGAAAAAAGAAAAGTCACCTCCCCAGAAGGCACAAAAGCAACACCTGAACAACCCATGGGAAACCTACCTCCCCCTAATCTGCTTTAAAACAATAAAAAATAAAATTGTACCAGAGTGAGATGGAAAAGAACACTCCAGCCATGCTGCAAGGTGCCTGCATGGTCTTTGAAATATCAACTGAGGAAACACAAAGCTCATTACTCACAGAGGCTGACAGCACCAAAAGGCTGGAGTGCAGAGATGAGTATTTGTGCTATTTTTTGCTGGTGCCAGAATATCTTCCTCCTCACCAAGACAGACAACCCACTGGCTGGGTGACTGCATGTTTCCATACTCACATTAATGAAAATACTCCCTACAGAAACAAAATCTGCCAACTGCACACAATGTCTGACAGTTATATGATGTTCTACAGATGCAAGCCTACAAGAAATTAGCCCATAGGACTCATCACCCTCCTCCTCCTGCCATGTGACCTGATGGGTTTCCCATACAGCAGGTCAGGGTTATTTCACTTTGGAGACCTGGGCACTGAAGATCAATCATTGCAGAAGCTGTCACAGGCATCTTTTACATTAGGCAGATTTAACCATATGCAATAGCACATGAAAGTCAATCTAAATATTTGATAATATGGTAGCTGGCCTAATAAATAAAGGGTTAAACTGAAAGCTTCCTCTTACTATGCATTTCAGATCCTGCAGAGAAATAACCATCATTTGATTCTCTCCAAACCTGGCAATAAGTGTCACTAATCACCTCATATGGAGCACTGACAGCAAGGCACTGATTTGTGCCACTTCTGCTGCCTCCTGTACCACTACAAACACTGGGAGCAATAAACATGCATCAGATGACACTATTTGGTCCACAGGTTATTTTTCTTCCATAATTATGTCAGTACAGCGAAACTTTAAAATACAAAGGACTTACTTCAAATTTCAGTTGCTTCTTGGAACTTGTGCGTGTGTCACTTTCTTTTTCTGCTTTCTTTTCATCTCCACTGCAAACTCCATCTGTCTTCTCTGGAGGCAAAGCCACTGCGAAAAGCATATTTAAGAAAAAATGCTTATAAGGAAATGTCAAAGCAGGCTCATATTTGCAAATCTGTCTTTATATTTAGGGTGAAATTGATATCAGCACACTTGCATGAGAGGATCATTATACTTGATTTGCTTTTGTGTTCACTACACATCTGGGATAATTTCAGCAGACAATCTACCAACAGCTTTTGGTACACAGCCTCTCCTACAAACATCACTAGAGTCACAGGAAGTTCAAACACAGTATTATGAGAATATAAAATAGCAGAACTGTTACTGCAAATAAGTTGAATAATTTGCAAAATATTGAAAGTTTCTGACATATTGCAAAAACCCATCACATTCACCAGCAGTGAGTGAAGTAATGAAGCTGAAATAAAGCCCTCACTCTGTTCCAGTTTCACTCTTCAAACACACACAAAGCTTAGCACCTTCCAAGAAGGCAACACTACCTGCCAAGAAGGTTAAGCTGCATTTTTTCAATGCATGAAATAGCATATTTCACTCAAGTTTCAAGTTAAAACATCAGGCACTTGCATAAATCAACAGCACTCATAAAGAGCATCAATATTAATATCTATCACAACATATATCAGATATACAACAGAAAGATATATGCTTCTCATGTGGATTAAAAGACAAAGGTCTAGAACTTAATAGCTGTTCCTTTGGCTTCTGCAGGGGCATTCAGCCTTGCACATGATGAAACCCTACATCTGAAGAAAACTAATCCTATCTTCATTAGCATTATGAAAATATATACAAACTTTTTAACCCTACCCTCAGACTTTTAGACATGATTTTTTACACATCCACACACCTCTGCCAACATTATGCCCTCACTCCATGACATATAGCAGCAATCCTTCCAACTCCCCAAAGCCCAACAATGTTGCAAAAACACAGGTCCTTAAAGTCAGCATTTTCGTCTACCCAAAGCCTTTATCCCAATGCCACGTTAGGAACTGTTTCTTGGGGATGCCTGTGGCAGCAGCATCTCATTAAGTGCCAGTTCAAACAAGTCAGATTCCTTACAAAAGAGGTGACATGATGATCCCCTCCAGTTCAGGGTGACCCATTTCAGACTGGGTTTACTGGCTCTCCTGGTGTCCCACACTGCTGAGCTGCCTCCCAACCATTCTTCCAGGAAAGCAAGTCACTAACATGCTAGAAGTTAAGATACTTCATTAGCCATTTTCCTGGGCTTTCTTTCATGTTTAAAATATAAAAATTAGCTTCAAGAAACCAACCAACCAACAACACCAATAAAAAAACAAAAGCAAACCACCAAAACACAAACCAAAATAAAACTCTTACAACTGCCATTACCATAGCTTCATACTCCCAGAAATTCCAGAAGATTTCTGCCCCAACATTCACATCGTCACACTGCACTACATTTGTTTGTTTAAATTTAACATTATTGTATTTCTTTTGTTTGTTTGTTTTCAAAACTGTGGTATGCAATATAAGATGGATGTACAGTAAAGAAAAGGGAATAAATGTGAAATGTTGACCTTGGGAATTTCCTGTCTTGTGATACTTACTGGTGGTTTTGAGGTTATACTAACAACAGCTTCCCAATACATGTAATTTGCATTATACCAATGTGATGGTGTATATTGTACACATAATGACGTGTTGATATGCTTTGATTTCTACTTTAAGTCATGTTAGGATTCCTTACACCAAACATAAGCCTAGTAGGAAGGTCAGACAAAGGAAGACAAAGTTGCTTCACAGCAGTTTCTTCCCTGACTTTTTTAAGCTGGTGTTATTGGTCGAGTAGGAATTGCTTCTTAGGAGGCTTTTGTATAGTGTTTATCACAGGTAAGACAGGTGTTAAAATAAATATTATTTCCAATACATAACTGAAGTATATCTGACAAAGTGCTGTTTGCTTTATACTCACTTTGCCCCTTGAATACAACTCTACATTCCCACAAGTTCAAAGCTAAGGTGACAAAACCCTCCCATACAACAAAAGACAACATTTGTTTGTCTACTCCAGTCCAGCTTTGTTGCTACATTCTAAAATCAACAAGAAATGAAAAAGTAACCTGGGCCTTCATTACAAGGACAGTTACACTGACAGTGCTTCTTCACAGCGATTAGACACAACTATAGATTTTCAGTGCCTCATCTGCACCAGTGACTGGTTTTCCACAAGCACAGTTATAACCTGATTAAAACTTCTCTAAAAGAGGCTTTTGCAATCCTTCCCAGTCTTGCTCTAAAGAATGTGAAATAAATGAAAGCTGGGCTGGTATGACCCCTACCTTCTTTGGGACAGTGAAACATCCACTCCTGTTATCACACATTTTTTAAATGTTTAAAAGTACATGATGGCCAAAAGACTTCTACAGTTGTCTTTTTTCTGTTGAGGGTCAGCGTCCCAAATGACAATCCCAAATGGCAATGGCATGGCAGACTGCACTGGGCACAGCACTGCGAGGCAGATCCTGCAGGAGGTGGCTGTTCCTGCCCCAGAGCCCCTTGTTGGGTTTTCTGTCAAAACAAAGTGTCTGACAGAGCATTCCCCCCTTCCCAGCACCATGCTCCTGCACTGAGCAGCCACTGGCATTAGAGCACCCAGCAGGTGCCTCAGAGAGGAAGAGCAGAGTCACCTTGTGCTGAAGGAGCAGCCGTACCTTCCCCTGGCATGGTTAAAAACCTTTCTGGATGTACAGTTTGTGTGTTCAGATAGGAAGCTTTCACTTTAATGTATAATTTATGTAACAGAAGAAAAAATGTGCACTGACAAATTAGTCTTCTCAAAAAACAAGGGTTCAGCTATTGGAGAAGGAGGGGATACATCTTGCAGTACACTCCTTGGGAGAGTTTAAATACTGTATGCCAGAAATTATCCTCTTTGAGCCTCACTGACCTTTGATCTGAAGAACTTATTGGCCTTGCTGCTCCAGGGAATTATCCTTTGAAATCAGTTACTCATTTTGGAGCTCAAATGAAACGGGGAAATCTGGTGATCTCATCCTGATGTCAAGTTTCGTTCAGCAAAGAAAAATGAAATCTAACTGAAGAAACTTTAAAGGGCAATATAGAGATACTAAAATAATATTAACAAGTGATCAAATAATGTGTCTGTTCATATATCCCCATATGCCTTATCCAAACTGAATGAACATTTAAAAATACATACTGTTTTGTCTGAGAACAGAAGTGTTTGGTATCTTGCTGCTATACTTAGTTTTGACTATTGACATGTGCTCAATTTCATGAGGGATACAAACACATGCAGAGCCTACTTATAAATAAAATGAGAATGTCTGCTTGGGACAGTTAAAACTGGCAGCCTGTAAACAGAGATCCACCAGTGAGCCACATGCCAAGGTTTCAGATATATTCACAATGTGAACTTCCTTTCAGCTCTGCCAATGATATTAAACCAGACCAGACAAGATAGCTATCTCAAAGGACTGTGGAGAATTAATAGACTTGTGTTTCCAAAGTCTAGGCCATCAGAAATAGGTCTGCATACAATACATCATCTGTGCAAAAATACTTACTTACCTCCCTGCTCAGATAACAAGTCCTGACAAAAAGAACGTGCTACATAGACAAATACACAAAGAAACAAACCCTTGTTGTGGGAATCCACAACTGGAGGGGGAGAAAATAATATGTATTGCTTCTCATGGGAATAACCATATGCTCTCAAAAACAATGTTCCCTAACAGAACGTCTCATGAATTGAAATACTGCATATGTTTTCTTTATTATGTTCTTTTCTTGTTCATTATTAATGGTCTTGTATTCACTTCTATAACCTTAAGACACTATAAAAATGGGTCTGGACAATATTTGAAATTGGAAAGACAATAAAGGAAAAATATTAACTTGGAAAAATTGTGAAATACCATTCTTTCACGAAAAACAAACTGACTGGCTTAAGTGTATTAGCAGATGTTTCTCTCTACAATTATTAATTACTACCACCCAATTGCTCATAAATGAAGTGGGGGAGGAAAAGAGTAAGAGAATGAGCACCAGTTTAAAGATATTAAGACTCATCCCAGAAGAATTAAGCCTTTTTTTTAGGGTTTGTTTTTTTGATTTTTTTTTTCATTCCTAAGGAAAGGGAGTAATAATTCAAAAGGCTGCTTAGGAATCACCAAAATATCCCAGAAATGAGGTAAACCAATTGCTGCGCTCTGTGTATGGAATGAAGTTAGAAGAGTAAGCTTCAGGCAGAAAGCAACAATCTTTCTCTTGCCTCCATCCTGCATCTGACAATAAGGGAGAAAAAACAAAGCACCAAAATAGAGCTGCAATATAGAGCAATTCCTTAAAACTACTACAAGAAGCAAAGGGACAGAATTATCTGTACATGGGGAAAAGAACAAAAAACCACACACTCCAACCTGAGACGTGTGGGGGAGTAGGATAAAAGTAAAATTAAAAAAATTACATATTAAGACAAGGAGGGGAAGTCATAAGTACTTCTATAACAGTCAAATTGAACTTCAGCAGCAGAATTTGACTGGTGGGATTGAGCACCCAAGAGCTGGCCAAGTTCATTAGTGCAATTCCTATGGACATCAACAGGGTCAGGGTTTCCCTTCCAATTTACAGACCTAGCAGATGCAGCAGGACTTAGGGACTATGAGAACCAAAGGGACAGAAAGAGAATTCATTTCATTGTTTTATCTGAGGTCTCTGATGTCTAAGTTATCTGCCAACATTTTTCTCATTGCAAACATAATAAACATTCATTCATAACTGACATTCCTCACTGACTGCACAACAACCAGAGCAGTAACAACCATCTTTGAAAGTCTAAATTGAGGAGAAGTCCTTTAATTAACAATTACATTCACATTCAGATTTCACTTTTAAGTTCTCCTGGAGGCCATGGATTAGGAAACATCACCTCCATCATTAAGCACACTGTTTTATTCCAATGATTTGATTGAAATTTACCCCTGATGGAGATAACTTTGCTTGAGCAGAGGCCCTCTTCTCCAGGGGCAAATGAACACAGGGAGAATGGGATCAGGGAGGAACATTCCTGTTCCACAGCCACCAGAACAAGCCCATAGAAAAACAGGCTCATCCTGGGGCAGTGCCAGAAGCATGTATTTAGCTTTCCCTGACCGAAAGCTGAAGCTGATGAATTAGACACACCCTCCAAAACAACAAAGATCAAGCTGCCTTCTCTGAAACTTGCTGTAGGGAAATTAATTGTCCATTTTACGTCCAGTGGGACCAGTCAAAACCAACTCAGAGGGAGCTGTACTAGCAGTGCCTCCTACCAATGTGGGATGGGTATTTCAACCTGAAAATACGGAGAGAACCCATGTTCTACTTCATGGTTTCTTGTTGACAGTCAGAACACAAATTAAAGACTCAACTGCAACCCATAAGGGAAAAGAAGTCACAATGTCACAAGATCTACTCACAGCACCTGACCAGGAGCCGACAGAGCAGAGGGACAGTGACTCAGACCTTGTGGCAGCTTGCAAAAAAAAAGTAAAAAAGAAAACCCAACCAAACCAGACCAAACCCTAACAAAAATAGACAACCAAAGTATGTTTTAAATATTCAGGCATGGTTCTAACTGACAAGACACGACTAGGACAGTGAGGAATGGCTAAACTGAAATTCACTCCGAAATTCCGAGAACAGTTTCTCTCCCGAATAATATGTAGTCAAACTCATAGGTCTGTGCAACATCACCTTCCTTAAAGGTTCAATTCCTTTTGCCAATCCCAATAATTTGACATTTCTAAGTAGAAGTACTTCCAAACATTGATGCAAATTCACAGGTTTCTATCTAAGTCTGGCTTTTTTGTTTTGGTCATTTTGGGTTTTTTTTTTTCCCTATTATGTTGTGGAAAGGGAAGTGCATTTTTTACTATCTCCTTACAAGAAAGGTTTTGTACTAAAGATGCAGATACAAAAGACAATATGGTTTCTTTCTGCTAGCTAGGGTGTAACTCAATCAAAAATGCATAAACACTAAACCTAGATTTCCCAACTCTATCTGGAGTGAGTTTGCTAAAAGGAAGGAGTTTGCTGAATTTTGCCAGATTATGATTCCCTTTTCCAATTAGTTCCCCAACTGGCTGTATTTCATCAACAGAAACTGCCAGATTAAATGCCTTACTTGACCATCTTCACCCAAAACACTTTCATGTTCAGTTCTCAAGCTTCAAAATACCTTTTGGATGAAGATCAGACAGCACTAAACAGAATTACTAATTAATTAAGCAAAGTTAAATTTTAAACACTGTTTGTTGTGTTAGCCAAAAGCCTGAACAGAACAGTCCTTTTTTTTCCTTCCTCATTGGAGATCAAAGAAGATAATTTCTCATTCCCCACCCCTAGTTAAAAAAAAAAAAAAAAAAAAAAAAAAAAAAAAAAAAAAAAAAAAAGAAGATGAAAGCAGGGAAGAATCTCCATAAGCTTTGGTCAGAATAGCTCAGGATGATACCTGTAGAAGCAAGATTTTGTTTGATCAGTGGACATATTCAAACCCACATGAACAGAATGCAATCTGTTGTATCATTTACATGGTAAGTGTTCCTTAAGTGAAAACTGTCAGCGTCATATGGACCACTTACCACTTCCTCACAGTGCTGTGTGTCCCAGGGCTCTGAATGGTGCTGTGAAGTGTTGAATTCAGCTACTGAACGTGGACAGATGGGGACATCAACTGATCACTTGTGACTTAAAAGAAAAAAAGATGTCTCTTCTCTAAAGATGGTTCTACACTGATTTTAGTTAGAACTTGGTAACAATTTTGCTTTTTAAAAATCCATTCTCATTGTAAGTTGCAGACACACACATTCATATAGAATTTTCTATCTTACATTTCCTTTGCCTTTGTCTCTTTGGATTTTTTTCCCCCTGAGATTCACAAGGAAAGGAAAAGAAGAAAAGAACCCAGCTCCTGCATAACCCTTTATTCAAATGAAGACTGAGTAGGTAATGTTATTAATAACGCAGTCTTTGATATTAACTTGCTCCCATCTAACTTGGTTGCTCAATAAGAAAAACGTCGTTTCCACCACCTTTGCTGTGACAACAGGGCCTCTGAAGGTATCTGAACTGTAATTTTCAATTCCTCAGAATTGCCTTCCCATGAGGATGAATGTCACTCTGACCCTCACAGCACTAACCTGTTACAGAGAGCAGTGCTGTTGACCTGTGGCTGTAACATTATTTTGGTTGTGATGAATTGTTACAGATCTGACAACTCTTTAATAGTTAATGGTTAATATTCAGTAGCAGGTTCAGTGGTCCCATCCTCACAGCCATTCCCATATTACTCTAGGGGGTGGGGGGAGGAGAATGGAGACTGATCCACAAACAAGAAAAAAGCATTCTTGTGATTAATATCAGTAGTCCAGCATATACATGTGCACATGTCTCTTTCCCTTTTCATATTTCTGCATGGGTGAGGAATAGTACTGAGATAATACATTACATACTGCTAAACATGCAGAGAAATAAATTTTATCAAGGCTTAACCCAACCACCTGAAGTGTGAAGAGTACACAGGATCTCATCAGAGAAACAATTCCCACAGAGCAAAGGGAGGAATCTGCTCACCATTGAGCCTAAGGACCTCAGCCAGACATGGAAGCCCACATACTGCTCAAACACAGGAAAGGAGATGGTTTGGAGCAGCATTTGCAACACCCTTTCAGGAGGAGCCAGCCCTTCCTGCTGCTCCAGAGAGCCCAAGTCTTTGCAACTCAAGATTCAGCTTCCCACTCTGAGCCACCCCTCTGGTGGAAGATCCTGTGATGTTCCCCTAGACACTGTCACTGTGACTTTACCTTCAGATGCAGCATCTTGGAATCTGGGCAGCAGTAAGATGTGCTAGAGGGGCTGGCAGCTGTCCCTGCAGGGCACAGGAGCTGGCACAGGGCAGCTCCCAGGGAGCAGATTGGCCTGAACCCCATCTGCCAACCATGTCCTACCACACCTCGATGGCTCCATTCTCTTCAAAGCCTCCTTGAAATACCAAACCAAGGATCTGCAGCACCACACTTCAGCTTTATGCCTCCACATCCTTAGGATGGACTGTAACTCCCTCCTAAAAATATCTTCCATGTACAGAGTCCAGGGCTGCCTTGGCTTCCCCCAGCAGCTCCCATGCCAGCACGGAGCCCTGAGTGCAGCCCTGGCTGCCAGGCACAGAAATGCTCTCCACTCCTCCAGGGCCCTCTCAAAATTCCTTGGGTAGTGGCTCTTTTACTTCTGGATATTTCAGGCTACAATTACTATTCCTTTCCTCTCTTTCTGTTACCTTTGCAGTTTTAAATCCTTTTTGGTACAAAGTTGAGAACTCTGGATGACGTATTTTATTGGTAAAAGGACCTGGATTGCTGGATCAGATTTATAAAGCATGAAAAAACTGATTTCTGGTAGTTTTGGGTTGTTTTTTTTCTTTTTGTAGACTGGGGGTTGGGACTTTCCATCTAACAAGAGCAGCTGGACTCCAAGCTCTTTCAAGAGCAGAAATGTTGCTTCAGGTTCATTTCCACAACCCCACAGCGCTGCATTTATTATTTGCTTTTACTCACAAACTAGTTGTGGTTACAAAAAAAAGCTTGTCTTCCAAACAAATGACATTTTATCTCTTGCTCCACAGGAGAATAAGGTTGACTGCTACTTGTGCTTTGAGGTTTGGATATGATTGAGATGAAACATCTGTTAAGAAAAAAGGTGTGGGGGGACTTTTTTCTGCTAAAAATATCATGCCTTTTTTTTTCCACCAAACTTGAAACATGTGATGAAATTCAACTTTTAAAATATAACCCTGGAGCTACTTGAAACTATAAAAGTCTCCTCAGTATCTGAGGCAAGTCAGAATTTCCACTGTTCAAGCTGGGCTTTTATGAAGAGCAGACTTTAGAAAAACCTGTAATCTGTCTAGGTAACAAAGGGCACTTGTTCTGCCTGGTGAGGTAAAACTTTGGGTTTCTGTAGCTACTGCAGCAGAAGTGGAGTTGAAACACACAAAAGCACCCTGATACACACTTTGAATTTGGAACAGCAACTGGCAAAGCAACATGCTTGTCATGGCAATGGCCCCCACAGCTCTGCATGCACACAGCCCAGGGCGTGCAAGGCTCAGAGCATTGCTGGGGCTGAACCCACCCGGCATAGGGCTCAGGCTCTGTCTAACTCTGCATCCATCAGGCAGGCCAGCTGGATGAACAACTGCTCCTAAACTCAGCCCCAGAAATGCAAGAACCATTCAACCCTATCATAATGTGCATCCGCACGAGACACTCCAAGACATGAAATCCCTACGGGCAGGAGAGAAGGGCCTTGACAGAATCACAAACAAAAACCCTCTGCAGAAAGCTACCAAACCCCAGGAAAGGCAGCACTCAACCTCAGCTGCCTGGCTCTGCCACAGGTCAGTGAAACACAGGAAAACTTAAAACATCAGGAATATTTGGGAGTTGCAGCAGGACATATTGCCTATTAAATGCAGTGTTCAAGGTTTCTAAAAATGAGTGCAGTGTTTCATGTTAAGGCAAGGGATCTGAAACATATATGTTGTCTTCTGAAATATCAAAGGCCAAAACGTCTTTCAATTATAAGTGCAAAAAACTGGAATAATTCTAGGAACACCAGCATGAGAGTGTTATCTAGTCCAAAATCTTTGACTGGAAATATGCACTGGCTTCACATGGATTAAAAAAATAGAAAAAAAGAAAAGACAGAGTCGCAAGAGAATCAGAGAAGAATGGCATTTTGAATAACTTTTCAAAAATATGTTTAATAAAACCTCCATGAACTGTGGTCAAAGCTACAAGAAAAATAACTGGTAATAATCGTTGCTGGGAAATTAAAAGTAGAAAAGGACCTTTGTTCAAGTAGAATAAATGAAACCACTGGTATTCATCATGTTTCCAGAGAGATTGTTTTCAAACTCCTGACTTGTTCCCATATTTCATTCTTTGTTCTTGGTGGAGGATGTCCTGGGGCAAAGCTGCAGTACATTATTACACTGCTGCCATGTACAGTAATGCAGCTTTATCTGAGCCCACAGACAGGGGCTGCTCTCTGCCAGGTGCAGCCTCTCCCCAGGCACAGCTGAGCTCACCCAGCAGTGCCGGGGCAGGAGGGCAGGACAGCCCGGGCAGGGCTGGAAAGGGTTAGCCAGCTGTGCCACAGCTGGAGCAGAGCTGTGCCCAGCCTGCCTCCCCCTGCACTGTGTGACAGTGACCCTGCCCAGCCTGACCAGCAGCCAGTGAGCCCAGAGCACTGCCCAGCCCTTCCCAGCCCTATGGACACACCACTGCCCCAGCCCTTCCAGCTGCATGGACACACCACTGCCCAGCCCTATGGACACACCACTGCCCAGCCCTTCCCAGCCCTATGGACACACCACTGCCCAGCCCTATGGACACACCATTGCCCAGCCCTTCCCAGCTCCATGGACACACCACAGGCCCCACAGCCCTGGCACCATTTCTCAGCCCTGCTGCAGGGAACCTTCCCTTGAGCTCCACTCACTGTGTGAGCTGCCTGCAGGGAGCTGACAGCCCAACACCCACCACCATGCCTTGCTCACCTCTGGGGTGCCAAAGGCAAGCCCAAGAGCCTTCCTGCCTTCTATGACATTTCCCTGAGCTACACCCTTTTGGCCTTCCATTCTTCTGCTTCCCACACGCACGCTCATGGTCTGGCTCACATGCTACAAGAGAAGCAGCTTGAGAGATCTGTAGATGTAGATTTACCAACAAGTGATTTTTTTGCCTCCTACCAAACTAGTTCATGACTACCCCAGAGCTGGGAATAAAAGAATATTCTTAGTGTTAATTGATTATTTTAAAATTACCATTCAGGAAGAGCATTAGCTGCTCCACAGCAGAAGGAAAAGCTGCCAGACTTAGGTAGATGGAAAGAACATCGAAAACCAATATTATTATAAATACTATGCACATAATATTATTTTAAAGCTTTTCATATTTAAGATATTCATTAAGGATCAACTCTTTGCTTTTTTTGAGGTTTTTGTTCACTTCCCTATCAACATTTGGCTTTCTTCAGCTATCATAAACAATATAGACCACTTGTAAGTTTGGAAGGCTTTCTTGAGCACTCTACTTTGTAATTCTCTTTTTATCATATTCTAAGGGACAGACATGGCTGCAGAAAATCCCAAGTTTCATTCTCAGCCTGCTCCTGAACCAAATATGCAATCTGCCTGTGTTCAATGTAACAACTTCCCAGCTGTGTAGAAAGATCTGAACACAGAGATCAATGTGAAACTGCTACTTACAGCAGGTATGATCTTCCCAGCCCGATGCAGAGGATTCTAACCCAGAACACTCTCAAACCATGGACAGAACATCATCTATCACAGCCTGTTGGGCAGCACCAGCAGGAGCTGGTGGGTGTCAGCTGAAGAGAGTGACATGCCCCATGCAGGGAACACGGCGAGGAGAGCACATGCTCTCCACACAGCAGCAGCACACTGAGCAGGAAAGCTCACCCTCTGAGGTGCCCTAACAGCCCACTTTTCACTGCCTTTCCGTGCTCTGCTTGCCAACATGGGTGGGAGCTGTTAGACACACTGTAAAGGTTCACTTGGAAACACCTGGAGACCACTAACTCAGTACACACACACCACGGGCAACCCTTGGATGGCAACAGTCTTTCATCACTACTGACCTGGCTGCACTTGAAACAGCAGCTCCAGAAGTAAAAGCTTCTGATCCAAATACCAACCCCCCTCAACTGGAACAGCTAATGTTAAGAAACACTTGTACAATTTTATATTTTTTTAAATTTTTTTTTTAAAAGTGCCTCATGCCGTAAGATTTTCCTCCCACTCATGGCAAGCAGCCTACCTGCTTCTTATAATTTCCTGGATCTGTGCACAACCACAGGAAAACTTCTGCTAATCCTACCAGTCTCATGTTCTTTGGTGACTTTTATTCTAACTGCCAAACTAAGCAGTTTTCTCTTGGCACTCTCCCCTGCTCCTTCCTCCCCACACCCCCACGTCCTTCGCTGCTCCTTCCAGCCCACAGTGCCCAGCTTATCATCTGCCAGCCTCAGCAGGGACCTGCTGCTTGTCACACGCCGCTGGCTGCTGCCACCGGGTCACCCCCTGGCCACAGACAGTTTTCAGAGTTGTTCCATGTCATATTGAGTAGTAGGAAAGGATACAGCAGAAACCTCTTGGGAGCTGAAAGAAAATACAGCCAGTGATCAGCAGCCTGAGGTGATCACATAGCATGTACTCGTGCACAGCAAAACTATGGTAAGTGCACAGGATTAGCAGCAAGTCCTTAAAATGCAGAGTTCCCATCTAACATCCCAGAAGGCTGACCACAAGAGCACTTTTAAGGTAGAATTATTAACACTCTATTTGCAATGTCAGGGATAAATAGGTATTCTGTTTAAGAACCTGAGAGGGAAGGGACCATCATTTTCTAAAAAGCACCAAGCCTGCATCAATGGTACCATACAGGTAATAACTGTGGTGCCAACATAAAGAAAATTTGCGTGTGTACAAGATGCAATCTATGCCTTTTCTATAAATACACTGGAATGTCATGTATTTAAAATAGAAAAAATTATTTAAGCATTAGAAAAATAAGAACTATTATAATTGAAAGTATTAACTAGGGAGAGGAATGCCGTTTGAAATAGCTGCCTTTTATTACCTACTCACAGCTCAGCTTAGAACAATACATTAATTTATTAGAGTTAAAAGATTAACAAAGTATGGTAAAAAGTGTCACCCAGGCAAGTAGAAGATCAGCTAAAACTAACTAAAATGCTTGTTCAAGTTTTCATTTGCTGACAAGTTTATAACAATTTGGGCCCAAGTACCATACCTTATCACCCTTCCTCTGAGCTGACATCCCAACAAATATTCTTCCAATTACTAATTTTAGAGAAAACTCCAGGAACTAAAGCCTTCACTGACTTCTTTCCTGAATGGAGAGAGAGGAAAGGGAGTAATCTCACACAGCAGCAGCCCCACTGTGGGGTGCACTGGGCAGGGATGCTCCCCCATGCCTCCCCTGCTGCTGCATCCCCTGGAAGCCAACGTGCTCCCATCACTGGGATGTCTGGGATCAGTGGGGAGGGGGAAGCACGTGCAGCTGGGGGGTCCAGGCAGGCTGTCAGAGCTGGGCACAAGATCAGCAGCCTTAAACCACCTGTTCAGTCTTTGTTATTGGTCCCTTGTTTGCTTATCAGTTCTTATTAAAGTCAAAACTAACCCAGCTCCTCATGCTGGAGCACTGCTAACCACACCTCAGCTCCCACTCAGCCACAGATGCTGGGGAGGAAGACGTGCAGGACAGACTGCACACACCAGTAAAATGTTGGAAAACATATAACAGTGTTAAGAATATAAAGAATAACTTTTCTGCTTTGCTGAATACAAAATGCTTTAATTGCAGGTTTAAAAATTACATAACGGCTTGTAAATATGTGAAAAGTGCAACAAGTAGCTCTTGCACAGATCTGCTAGGTTTTTTTTTTCAGCAACAACATGTACTTTGAACTCAGTTGGAGGGCTTTCTAATATTAATAGGCAAGAAGATGACCTGAATAATTTGTCCTTTCTGGTACCAGAACAGAGAACATCTTACATCTAGGGCTTTAGATACATCTGTCTTAGGAAACATATATAAAAAATTGGGTTTGTTGATTCAGGCCAAGCTCTGTCAGTACTTTCAGCAGGGCTTTGGATATCATGTTCAGATAAGGCACCAGGAAGGCTTGGATCTTCTCCAGTCTTCTGTTGAGAGAATAATAATCAAGACATCACCCTTGGCTGACAAATGAAACAGGGAACAGATTGCTATCAGTGTAAGAGGCAGCTCCTCTGACAGCTACAGGACTAGATTGATCTCAAGAGATGCAAGATTTCTGATTAAGAGAAATACTTAGGTCATACTTTTCAAGAGAACAGTGACATGAGAAATCACATTATTGCATAAATAACTGGGACAATAGGTTAGGCATCAAGGTGAAGCTCAAGCCTTCACTGTGAACTCCAAAAGGCAGCTGTATCCCACAGGGCTACAAAGAGCTTGTACTGGGACAAGAAGAAATCACCCCTTTGTACAATCAGTCTGCATCAGAGGACTGCATCAGGAGCTCCTTCCTGAGCTGAACTTTCTGAAGTTTTTAAATGCTCAAGTGATAAGATGGAGAAACCCCAGTTCATTTCAAGAAGACATGGAGTGGCCAAGATAAGAAACCTCTCCTGGTCTACAAGTTTTAGCTGCAAAAATTTCTAAAAGCGTCCAGGGAAAGGAGGTGAAAAAAGTTCTGGAGAACAAGAGCAGGACTCTCGAACAATTCATCAGAAGCTTACTTATGCCTAGGAGAGTTGAGAGAGAATGGGATGTCATTATTAAGCACTCAAATAGCAGATGTCTTTCTGAACCACCTGCTTGTCTCCATGGCAGAAGAGTGACTTGCCATTTGACACTGCACTCAATTCCTGCCTGCCATTTTAGCTTCTCCGTCAACACAAAATGGGAAACATCTCCTAATGTCTGTGCTAGTTTTTGCAACTTCTTCCAGAGCCAACCCCAGCCATTCAGTTCTGGTAACCCATTATTCTAGCTAGGGACCAGGAAGGGAAAACGGGAGCTCCTTTGTATGTGAAGGGTGATGAAGCATCTCCTTACTGTGCAGAAACTGGGGGAAAAGGAAGTTTGAGCACGAGACACTCCTACACAGCCACAGCAGATTGCACATGCACTTCAAGTCTGCCAAGTGGAAGGCTCTGAAATGCACTTGGAAATCACCTGGAATGCAAGATGCGAACAAATCCACTGAAGAATCTATATCCAGCATGCCCAATTGTTGTGTTATTAATGAAAGAGGAAGAAGGAAAACAGAGCAAGATTAATATGAGACTGAGGTTTCCGCTGGTGTCTCTTATCTAAGGAATCAGTCTCTCGACTGACCACATAAGAGAAAATCCAGAAATTTCAATTTAGCGACTTGCCCAGCAGCAGAATCAAAGGCAGGTGGTGGCTGCAACAGACAATGCTGGTCAAACCGTTTCTCTCTGCACAGCACTCAATAACAGAGTTGCTGCTATTGAGTTCTAACCTCTTGTCATGCAGCAACATTGAGTCAACAATCCGCTCTCATGGCTTAATGCTTTTGATGTTTACTTTGTTCTTTGTATAGTTCAAAAGAAAGCACTAATGCACCAGTCCTCTTACCAAATACAATCTTAATCCCAGAATCCCGAGCCTTTTGCTGTTGGCCAGTTAAGTCTGTTAAGACGAAAGGATTTGATCAAGCTTTACATAACAACACAGAAGTTAAATCCAGCAAAGAGAGTTCTTTTTATCTGTACTGCTCAGACAGCTAAGAGAGGGAAAAAAAAGGAGAGGGAAGGAAAAAAAAGGTAATGAACTTGGCTATGTAAAACAAAATAAGGAATTCAATTATTTCTCTTATTGCCACTTTGCGTTTTCAGTGAGAGTCTTTTAAAGAACTCAGATTTATTCTCCAATAAAGTTCCTGAGAGAGAAGGCTCTAACGTTCCCCTAAACCAGAACTGTGGAACTTGCTGTGCTTTTTGTGCAAATCTGAGAAATGTTTCCTTTTCATCCCTACCATGAATTTATGAAGACAGAATATAGCTCACTGATGCATGGTATTTGCCATCGTCCTCTCTGAGCTTAGTCCAACCAACCATTTCCTGGGTTACAGATCCCTGTCTGTGAAGCTGTTGGTGATTTTGATGTTATCTCATGACACACGAGCATATATTCATGAAGCACATGTGTTACATCAGTACATACGAGAAGATCATGAGGCAGCAAAATAGAGGCAGGACAACTACTTTAGATGGAGAGATCAATCTATGTTTTAGAATATTAATTACATTTTCCCACAGAAACATTTCTATGCAGAGAAGAGGTAGCACAGTTGCCATCTTGTACCTAAGAATTCAATCTGTGCCCCATCAAAGATCTCAAATCTGTTTCAGCTTCACTTTATCTAATACCACGATTTTGTGCTAGTACTAGCACAATCATTAAAGTATGATGCAGGTACAAAGTTACACAAAAAGGATGCTTCAACATAATGATTGTTGTGTTATCTGATAATTATAAGATTTGCTATATCTGAATGAAACAGGAAGTGGTTAGCACTGTCCCCAGCATGGAAAGCACAGCCTGGAGATCTGAGAGCAGAAGGGATGAGGAGCAAGCTTTGACAACCTGCATGCATTGCCTGAGCACAGGGTGGGAACAGCCATCTCCCTCCCAGCTGGAAAGATGCCACAGAACAGCTCTTCCATGGTGACAGCACACAAAGGATCGACCACTGCCGGTATCTAAATCTG
The DNA here is from genome assembly GCF_028018845.1 of Melospiza georgiana. NCBI lineage: Eukaryota > Metazoa > Chordata > Aves > Passeriformes > Passerellidae > Melospiza > Melospiza georgiana. The sequence goes on along the minus strand of NC_080443.1, from coordinate 9,461,120 downwards.
GTCTTCACTACCCAGCTACCTCGTAACAAAGGAGACTCATCAGAAGCAATCATGTGAAACTGCTGAAAGACTGAAATTACAGTTACCTAAAAGGCTTTACATTCTAATAAAAAGAATCTTGCTGCTGACTAGTTCAAAAATATTACATATTGAACGTTATGTTTGCTATGCAAGATAATGCCACACAATAAAGAAAAATAATTAGAGGCAAGGAAAGATAGAATGAGACAAAGAAAATGGAATTATTCACCTTGCTGACATTTAATATCCTGTCTGAGGTAGTTTCTCCTATCATTCTAAAATTAAAATCCTACCCTATATCCTAGTAAGGGAGGATTGGAAAACTGTGGTGAAGTTAAATACAAAACCACTCAACAAACACCGTCTCCATCATGGCAAGTATAGCTTGCCTTTGTGATTAACAGTAGCTTACAAGCACCAGCCAAAATTCCTGTTATGGCACATATGAGACATGCAATCTTTGTAAACTACAGAGATGAGAGAAATTTGTAATCCAAGACTCACAGTGCATTAACACATTGCACAGGTAAGGAACTGGAAGGCAGACATTCCTAACAGAGAATCTTTCATGTTATACAAAAGCTTCTAATACCAGAAACAAATTATTGGATTATAGAAGTATAGAAATTTCCAGCTTAAACTTGACATGGTTCATTGCCCTAAATAAACTGGGCATAGTGTTTCCAGTCCTGTAAAATATAAATCCAGCACTCAGCCCATGCAAACTCTTGTTACACTAGAGAGTTTCTGAAGTGTCATTTCCTTGAAAGGAATGAGCAACAATTTTATCTCCTGCACTCAGAACCCCCATTGTCCCAGAAGCTCAAGGTACCCTGGATGTGTTCTCTGGCAGAATGCAGCATCCACACTCACAGGCACCAATGTCCTTCCCAGCACAAGAGTGATTCCATCTCAACTGCCTGACCACAGATAAGGAGATGAGATGGGAAGAGAAACTGTCTGAGGCAATAATGATTCCATTCATATTCCAGAAAAATGTGTTGAGTAAGAGTCTCCAGTCCTTACTAGAAATTAATGTGGGAGTTTCTAAGGCTGGTTTGTGCAAGCCAGAAGGGAGTGCAGTGTCCCACACGATCAGAGCTAACAGTTTCACTCATCTGCCACCTCTGCCAGGGACAGGGACATCCATCACTCTACCAATGCCAGGAGAAGTACCTGGAGATAATGGTGAGACCCTGAATTAAAACACTTGGTCCCTGTGATTCAGCTGGGTGACTTTTTCCAACACAACAGTAGCAGATACAGAAATGATACCCTATTTCCATCTTAACAGTTTTTTCAAGCAAACAACACATCGGTAGATCAAGAACTGCACACTAAATAAATGCATTCTTACACTTATTTATTCACTAACTTATTCCAATACTCCTTTATATTAACCAAAAAATGTAGTTCTTTAAATACCTTCTAGATGAAAGTGTTCATCACCAATAGTGTCTCTGTAGCCTTCCCCAGATAAATCCTGTTTAAAACAAAACAGAACAAATTAACTACAAATACACTGCACAGGAAGTGTTGAGGTGTTTAAAATATGTATTTATTATTGCCAGAATTAAATTATCACATGAATGAGAACACAGAAACTGTCTTCCAAGAAAGTCAGTCACTTTATTAGTGGTAGTCAATGCATTTGCTGCTATTTTACAATGCTCTGGACATACTTCTGGACAAAAATTTGGTGAAGATGAATGGACTACACAGGGGAAAGAAAAAAAAAAGGATCATATTTAAATAATTTTATAAAGTAATCTTTAGTCTTTCAATGTCCTTTCAATCAAGCAAGATTAAAAACTCCAAATGGAAATGATAAAGGAGAAATAAGCCCTTCACTACCCACAGAGGAATGTCATCACTTGATTCCACCAACAAACAGAAAACTTCCATATGCCAGAGGTCACCCAAGAAAAGCAGATAACAGATTCTGACAAGCTGCCTGAGCCTTCAGCTCTGAAATTAATGGAATTCTGTCAACCCCAGTATGTCTAGAACAATACAGAAGCAGATGCCATAGATATGCAGACAGACTTATCTCAGACCCAAAAACCATCTCTCCAGTGGTGCTGATGCAGTTATAAAGGGCAGCAGTGGGATATGGAGCTAATCCCAGTTACAAACACTCTGAAGAGCATTCTCACTCCTATTAGCAAACCCTTCCAGCTCCATCACCCAGCCCAGCTGAACCACAAGCACTGGCAGCTTTCCTGATGTCCTCACTGCTCTCAGCCATTCCCAAGCTAGGGCAGCACCAGTGCCACCGACCTTACACTGCAGTCCAGCTCCCTGGAGTCTCCCCAAACACCCTCTGCCTCTGATAAAGTTATGGTGACCTTTAAAGAAGGATATGAGGCCAAAAAACTGGCATGCTGCACTCACAGCAAAAACAGAGCAGCAGCACAGAGCCAGAACTCTCAGCATCAACCTGCGGGATGGAAGCTGACCTTGGAGAGCTTTTAGCAGAAGATAAGGATAAGGGAGTAACCTGTGAAAATTAATGTCTGGTTGGATTCATTAGCTTTATTGTTAAAGAATTTGATCATGACAAAGGCAGTTCACCTCTTTTTCTTGAAAAAGCTGGCAGAGGTTCTTCACCTTCCACATGCCCAAATGTTATCCTTTGAGATTAGTTATAACAGAGTAACTAAGCCACAAAAGCATATCTTAGGAATTCTTCAGTATCAGTTTCTGCAGCAGCATGTTAAAAATTAGATTTCACTAACAATACTGGGATACCTAGCCCAGGAACCATGAAAATACTGCCTCTTCACAATCACATCCCCTGAAGTCAGACCTTGCAGGGCAAATGTCTCTGAGAAAGGCTGGCAAACTGGCCTGAATGCTGGGATACAGCACAGCACAATGATGCTATAAAAGCTGACATTCTGGATTTATCTTTCCAGGTAGAAAATCACAAAAAACCTACTTTTGTTCCAGTACAAAAACTCTCTTTTTCTGGGCATGTGCTGATTAATATCAATCATTACCTTAAAAAGTATGGAAGGCACAAACAGAATGAAAAGAATACACAAAATGTTGGCATGATTCATATTGCTGCAAGATGATGATCTTTTCAGGACCACCTAAAAGTTAGTACACATTTATTTGTTTGATCAAATTCCCCCATCTCACAATTTTCCATGAAGCTGTGAGAGCATGCCTTGCCTGCTCCCATAGATAATGACACACAGAAGTGACTCTGCTCTCCCACAATGCTAAATACTGAATAATTGTTTCATTTGGGGTTTTCTTGTGTTGGAATTCCCACTCTCTTTGGGGGAAAAAAACTATTTTCTGTATTTATGATCAGCAATTATGCAATGGGTAGGTACTTGTGGTGTATCTCTGAGAACACCATCAGATGGTAGCTTTCACCTCCTAAAATTTTAGCTAGGCAAGCATTGCATCTGAGTATCAAACACTGCCTGTTAAAATGCCATTAATCTCACGCTCTACAAAACTCACAAGTCATTAATTGTTGTGATTTTTCATATGTCAAAAGATATCACTTTAAAACAAGCATACATTTGTTGATGAAAAATGCACTATCAAGTAACTCAAAGGAAAACAGTGGAAGACAGGGAGTGTAAAACAGCAGAGTGGAGCATTAATATTCATTACACTAGCTGCCTTATTTCCTCACTTTTAATCATTACATGGGTCTTAAGCAAATATGTTTTATATTCCAGTCTAGTTTCACTCCTTCTCTAGCTCCTAGTTATTTAAGTTAAAGTAGTAACTTAATGCAAGCAAATTTCCACTAAGTGTTTCTGCCTTAAACCAAATTATTATAAATTAACACATTCTAAAAAGTGTTTTTCATGCTGTTGAACCATAATATAACTGCTAGACAGCACATAAATTGACAATCCATCCTGAAACTGATGAGAGCATCGTTTGAACAGTTAGTGACACCTTTAAGCAGACTTCCTCAGCTCCCATTCAAAGGTATTCCTCTGTGGAAGATTCTGACATGTATTATCTTTGATAGACAGACATGCATCTGAGAAGGGTGTGGGCAACTCTTAAGATTTTGCAGTGAAAAAAATGCAGGCGAAAAAAATATATACTCTCTCATTCATCTTATCATCATTAACTTTTCTGTCAAAAAAACTGCAAGAGAGTTACCCGAATATTTTTAGCACCACTGAGATAGATGTTGCATAAACATCTATCTCACCTGGATAAACACCACAATGCACCTGCCTGAAAAAAGGTTTCTGGGCAGGGTATGTAAACTCATACAACAGAAAAGCATAAAAGCTGAGCAAATATCAGAGAAAACTATTCTGACTGCAGCTCATCCTGAATAATATTCTCCCAGTGACCCACACAAATTCTCTTGGAGTGGATAAAACAGTGCATCTGCTCCAAGCAACCCAAATTCATAAAGTGGGCTGGAGTTTAAGAAAAGGGCCAGTGGGTAAAACAGAACCCACAGCTCAAGAAGCTCCAGTGGGAAGCAATCACTACAGGGAACGCACTGGATCAAGTGTGTTCAAGCATAAGGAGGACAGGGGCTAGAGGGGATGAAAAAGGAGGAACAGCTCTGCATTGAGCCAGGCTCTGCCACAGGGCCCTCAGCACCCACCAGGGCAGGAGCAGAGCCCAAACAGCAACAACATTTGGGTCACAGGCAGCTGTATATCACTGTCCTGACACAGTGCTTTAAATCACAGCACTGCCTTCTCAAACTGCAACACTGAGTCATGAAACAACCAAAACCAGATGTACCCTGTGAAATACTACACAAATGAGGTCAGCGAGCACTTGAAAGAATAAAGAAAAGAAACATTTACACAGAAGGATTATTCTAGCATGCCATGGCTATGGGTTGCTGGACAGGAACCCATCTACACTAAGTGTTTCTACCTCACCAGGAGTTTCCCAGATGAAGAAGTTGGCCATTGCTGGCTATCCACAGTGCTCACAGTGAATGACTAAGATTCAGGCTCAAACATGTGCTTCACAGCCCAGAACAGCTGCCTGGCCTTGCTGGAAAGGACCTTGTTCCCCATCCATCCCACTCTGATAGGTGCTGCTGTACCCAGCTCAGATTTAAGAGTGTGGGGGTGGAAAGAAGAGTTAATTAGTGCAACTCCCTCAGAAATGTTGCTGAGGATATACATACATGAGGAGAAAAAACACCTTTAAAAGCTCCCACACCCCAGGGCTTCTATTCAGCTGGGTACAAGTCCAGCAATCATCACTCACTTCCCACCTTTGCTGTGCAATCAGACATCACTGAATTCTAACTCGATGGAAATTTTAATTTTTTTAACCTCAACTTCAGCCCTAACTGCCCTGTGCAGTCTTCTTCCTGATACAAGTCTCTGGAAACAAAGGCCAGGCACTCACTCTGGGGCTTCCAACTATTGACTTCCTTCTCACCAGCCATCTGAAAATGCTGCAAATGTCAAATACTGACCCTTCATTCTGCCTACATCATCTTTGCTGGCTCCCTTTCTGCTTCTACCTTGAAGCTGAGCTTGACTGCACCTTCCAGGCTCTGCACAGGCGTATTTGCAGTCACATCCCCCAGTCCTGCCTCCTGGTCCCTACATCCACTGGTTGCTCCAACCTTGCTCTGCACTATTATCCCCCCCCTGCCCTGGCTCTGCCTTTCCATGTCACCCCCACAACACCCAGCACATTTATGGTACATGAGAGCCAAAGCCTCTGATAGCAACCAGAGGGTGTATTTCAGCAGCCTGTGCCTGACCTAACACAGTGCTCAACACAGTTTTGCTCCAGCGTTAAGTACAGACAGATACATCCATACATGTATTACATATTTCAAAGGATAACCTTTGATTTAAGAGGGTTATCATGACAGCAAGCACATTTTAAAAGCCTGGGCCCCCTTCTCCTTGTACTACATCTCAAGTCAATATTGCATTAATTAACATTTTTCTAAAAGGTGTTGTTCTTGTCAAGTTGAAACAAGTCGCTTTACCTCTCTCCTTCTCCAAACACCTCATTAAAATACCTTGATTTAGCCTTAAGATACTGAATTTTCCACGTTTTTGGCAGAAAACATGCACATATTTCCTGCTTAATGAAGTTTTTGTCGAGGAATCATAGATACTTTTTTTTTGCACAACACATGCAGAATGACAAATCATCAACCAAATACCTTTCCCCCCTATTTTTAACCATCTGACTGAAACATGGGGTTTTCTCTCTTTATTCTCATATTGATGCAATAAAGTTTTGGAATGAGTGAAGTTGAAGAAATCCATTTCACAACAAGACTGCAAGAGACAAGATCTGTGGTAATTCTAATGTGCTGTGTAGATTTGAAATGGTTTTAAAGTCATTGCCAACAAGAATGCTGTGTCACCTATGCACAAACTTCAGTTCTTGATGTAGAAAAAACAATCCCAAGAAATAGAGGCTCAGGAGAATGAGGGTGTCCTTTGGCCTTTCAACCAAACTACTGAGGGCCTGCCAGGTGCCAAGTGGCTGTTCTGAATGTTTCAGTCTCACTTGCAGGAGTTTCCAAAATAAATCTGATTTTCATACAGCAAGTCCTTAACAGACTGTGAAAATGTGAAAACCTCATCTATTGAAGATGCTTCAGGAAACCCATCCAAATCCCAAAGCACACATTAGTATTTGTACTTTATTTTCAGTCTTGTCCAGACTTGAACAGAAAGAGGAAAAAGACTTTTGAAAAACAGTTGATGGAAGGAACCTTGTTCCCCTTTGGGTATCTGAAATTTCTCATGGACTAGAAACACGGCCATGTGTGAATATGATCAGCTCAAGCCAGGCTTCAGCACTAGGAAGCCTACTCACACCTCAAATAATGGTGTAGTTTCTTTATCACTACTTTATTATTTATCTTATTTATTTATCTAATGTAAGTGGAAGCAGATACTCAGTTATCCTGAGGTCATCATTCTTTAAATACAGGTTTACAGCCCGGCTTAAAACTTGAAAATGAAATAAATAAGGAAATAAATAAATAAACAGCTCACAGTCAGACATGTGGAGAGGATATTGTCACAGGTACCCATGCAGTCAAACATCCATGAAAGTAGGTATTTATGGACACAATTTTGTGCAATCACTACTTACAGGCAAAAGAGAAGAATGTGCTTTGGGCATGCATCTGGCTCTCTTGGCATTTGGAAATGAAGACTTCATTGTAATATTGTCTTTCAAAAACGCTTGAAGATCCCCCTCATAAGCTTTTTCAAATAAACCACACACTCCTGTATTTCAGTATTCTATTTAGGACAAGAGCTTCCTTTCCTTCTCTGTTCATAAGTAATCTATAAACCCAGGGCCCTACACAGATAAAAGTAGGTATGCCAAACCTCACTATAATGAAAATTGAAACCAGGTGAATCCATGTAAGAATTAAACACATGCCCTACAGAAAAACACTATAGAGCAATATATGTTTATGCCTTGTTTTAAGCCTAATATTATTCTTCTACAGCATATTTCCCTTTTTGTTCTGCAATCATGAGGTCTTACTTTTTTGAAGTTTGCCATTCTGGATAATTTAATAATAAAGATAATTCACTAGGATGCAACATTCTGTAGAGAATGCATAAACCATCTCACACATGAAGCAGTCAAGGTGACTCTACTTTTTAGATCACATTGAAATACACACTGCAACTGCAATAATGTAGATTGTTCAGCAGAAGAAGCAAGCTCAACTTCTATAATGTTTTCTTTCTCTGAAATAAGAACCTGTGCTTTGTCATTACAGAAAGGTTTTTCTTCCTTCACCATGCATTGAAGCTTCTCTCAGATAAAATTACTTCACCATATAACCACAGCAGGTAGAGTTCTTAAGAAAACAGACTTTTCCTCTAAGATCTGTGACAGATGATCTTGGATGGGTTTAACTGCTGTGGCTTAGGATTTTACTGCCTTTATCTGCCTTGTTGGCCTCTGTGCCCAGAGTTATGGTCCTCCTAACAGAGAGAGCAGGACACAATGGGTGATACCAAAATTCATCCCTTGGGACCTGAGCATAAAGATCACACTAATCTACCAGCTCCAAAAATAAAATGGTGAAACACAAATGCCTTCGGTTTGGCTGCCTCTGTTCTCTGGGAGCAGTAACTCCCAGCCACAATAACATGGCAACACTGCTTGAAATCACACATCTGTGTCCACCAATTTGACAGAATTGGCACTCCTGCAGTCTCAGCTCACAGAAGTCACCTGTAGAGCAATTCCAGCTGCTGCTAAAATACTGTGGTGATAAAGACAGGATGGCAAAAAATATCCACTGTTAAACTCCAGTCACAATTATGGACTATTAGAGGCTTATGAGGCAGAAAACATCCCCAGTACCTTTATATCCCTGTTACAGGCCCTCACATGGTACCAGGAGCAGTTCCTGTATGATACACTTTCAAGGAGAGCCCATTCATAGGAATGTGAACATGAGGCTGTTGAGGAAGTGGGCATGGACAGCAGATGGACACTTGCACAAAAGCCTTCATGGTGGCCACCCCAATGAGAAAGGAAACAGGGTACTTTTTGTTCCAGGTTGCTAGCACCATGCAGCTGAACCTCTTTTGACCAAAACAAACATGTGGACCAGGCTTTCCAACAGGATGGAACACAAATCCTTTCTTCATATTTCTAACCTATTTCTTTTCACCAGCCTGTGGAAATCTGGTAGTGACAACAATGAAGCATGCTCTTTGCAAGTACCTTTGTCACCTCTACTGTAGTGGGCAAATGAGCATCGTTTTTCAGAGGTCAGTCACTGCAGCCTGCACCCAACAAAGGCTATCTGCCTGCTCATTTAACTCATTAACATTTAACTATATAAAAATATATAGAGGAAAAAAAAAGACCAGAAAAAATAGCTTAAAATACCACAAACTTTTATCCAATGTATGTTAAGGCCTGTAGACATTCAGAAGATTAATTTAGGGTACACTTTTATTTGTTTATTATTCTAGTTTCAAGACAGAACATTACTATTTTTATGCTGTTTTAATGCTGGATTTTATGGATATTTATAAACCCCTGCTAGGTGTTTGCAAAGTGACATCTTCCATTAACGTTATTATTGGAATTCTGTAACTATTAAGGCTTCTAATTTTTAAGGTGACAGGATAAAACACAGTTTTTCAAGGACTTCTGCCAGATAAGAGACCATATAATTGAGAGCAACTGTTAGAACAGATGTACAGAATCAGCAGTTACTTTCCTACTGAAGGGTCCAGCCATCTTCAACTAAAAAAGAACATCAGTCTTTGAGATTAAATAGAGCTGAAACAAGAAATGACTGCTTTTTGCTATATTTAAATTCACTTTGAAGCTACTTCAGAAGAATAAATGAACTCACTCCACAGATTCAGCTATTTACCTTACTTCATTCTAACTATCCTCTAATCTCCTTGCTGATTGGAAAATCAATTGTCCCCAAGATCTCATCTTCAATATAGATTATACTGAGGAACATGTCTAAGGACATGAATGAAAGAAGACAAATCCTCATCTCCCTTCCAGCCTGGAGAAGCTCAATGATTTCTCTGAATTGCTTATTTTGGGCTTTTTACCACAGCAGACGGATGGGTGTAGCTATGTAATAAATCTGACTTTCTGTTCAACCTCCTTTCATTATAGATTTGGTTACCAAAAAACTCTTTAACAGACAGACTGAAGTGCACTGAGGTGATTGTATCCAGGCATGCACTGGGAAGCAGGCTTGTAGAAAATGGCTACAGAGCTTGAGGACAGAATAACTTGCTGGTTTAAGATGTGATCACCAAGTTCATTACAGCTTTACCACACTGCATTCTGAGCCTTTCTTGTGAGAATAGCCTGTGTCTTCCTATAAGGCTCAGGTTTTCATACAGCACAAGGGCTTAAGGCTCCCCTAGAATGATAATCAATGCTCCTCTATTATGTTTATAGCTCTAAGGCTTTTCCTGCTAATGGATGACGTGTATTTATGCAGCTGGAGGAAACCTGGATTCAATAACTGCTCCACCACAGACTCACTGTGTGGCGTAGGGTAAATCACTTAAATCTCTCTGTGCCTTCATTTTTCAACTGTAAAGCGGAATTCTTGATGCCCACCTTTGCAAAGAGCTCTGAATCCTCAGGATGAAAACATTCCCTGCTAAATAATATTACCTTGTTAGGAAGCACAGGTGTGTGACCCTGGACACATATGCTAATGTTGAGCCATAAATCTGTCAACAAGAGGTGCTGGCAAAACAGATGGTTCACATTCCTTTTTAAACCACCTCTTTGTCCCAAGAGCCCAGGTATGTCAACTAATCATTTTATAACTGGTTGGGGTTTTAATGGGCCAGGAAGTCCCAGCAAAGCACAATGCCATCAACATTAAGGCTAAAAACAGAGCCGACAAGAGGAAAAGACAGACGTGGAGGAAAGCCTGGCATGTAGGAAAGCACTGTGAGGCTCTGGAGAAAAAGATAAAATAAAAAACAGAACCTATCTCCACACATTCCTGTAAGCATCTGTGACCATGCCTGACTGGTGACTGATGCTGAATACATGGAAACAGACACATGTTTTTTAATTACAGGCAATAAAAAGCCACAGATGCACACCGTTTAAAAACCTGATTTAGATGAACAATTGCATGCTGATTCACAAAGATGTCAGGAGGATTACAACCAAATAAAAAGTTCCCTTCCAAACATTTTCTTTTTAACTCAAGACTTGCCTCTATTATTAGAAATTCCAATTCCCTATCTCACTTGCTAAAAATTGAGCATATGGCATTTTCCTTGAAAATGTTACTGTAGCAACAAGGGCTGGGGCAGGATTTGGGCTGCAGGCTGGGCAGGTAGGTGACAGAGAGTGCTTGGGCTGGTGGGGCAGGGCAAGGCAATGGGCAGGGTAGGCAGAAACAGCAGGCAGCCCAAAGCAGGCAGGGCAGGCAATAAGAGCAGGCAGAACAAACCAGGCATTAAGGGCAGGCAGGGAGTAAGTGCAGGCAGTAAGAGCAGGCAGGGCAGAGGAGGCAGGGCGGGCAGGACAAACCAGGCAGGGCAGAGCAGGCAATACGAGCATACAGAAAGAGCAGGCAGAGCAGGCAATAAGAGCAGGCAGGCAGCACAAGCAAGGCAGGGCAGGCAGGCAGCCCAAAGCAGGCAGGGCAGTAAGAACAGGCAGGGCAGAGCAGGCAGGGCAGACAGGCAGAGCAGGCAGTAAGAGCAGGACAGGCAGTAAGAACAGGCAGCCTAGGGCAGGCAGGCAGCCCAGAGCTGGCAGTAAGAGCAGGCAGGGCAGTAAGAACAGGCAGGGCAGAGCAGGCAGGCAGAGCAGGCAGTAAGAGCAGGATAGGCAGTAAGAACAGGCAGCCTAGGGCAGGCAGGCAGCCCAGAGCAGGCAGTAAGAGCAGGCAGGGCAGGCAGGCAGCTCAAAGCAGGCAGAGCAGAGAAGGCAGGCAGCATGAAGCAGGCAGCATGAGCAGGCAGGGCAGGCAGTAAGAACACACAGGGCAGAGCAGGCAGCCCAAAGCAGGCAGGGCAGGCAGCTGTGCAGGCCCGTCTGCCACGCACATTCCCATAAATGGAATGGCAGGGCCAGCGGCCCACATCAAAGCATAGAGTTTAGCAGATTTCCCCTTCCCCTCCCCCTGAGTCTTTGAGACGGAGACTTCATACTCCAGAATTTAATATCTTTTTCCTCCCTCCCCCCATCAGCCCCTTTGTCTGTGTCTCTGTTCTCTAAGAGCTAACAGATGTTGATGCCATATAGTTTCAAAGAAAACTTTTGATGCCCACATAACTCATTACAACTAATATATTCCAAGAATGCTTGTAGCTCAGGAAACACTGGGGTGAAAAAACAGAGGAGAGGGGGCAAATGGCTACACTGAGTAAGCCTTGAGAGAAAATAAATAGTTCACTTCAAAGTCATCAGGGAATTCTTTAACAAGCTCTTCCGCAAAACACAGAACAAATTCAGCTGAGCCTAGAATTCCCAAAGGAAAAAAATAAGCCCAAACCCCATACAAATGGCAAAGCAGGGAAGCATCTGAGAGGTCGCCCGGCTGGCCCAACAACAAAGTGCAGCATTCTCAAGGTTCACTATTCCCAAGCAACCTGCACTGTGCCAGGGCACAAAAGCACCGCTGAAAGCAGAGACTGTCAACAATAACAATACAGAGAGCCCTAGTAAAAGTTAACCCTGTTCCTCTGCACGGAATGAATGCAGATGGCAACGAGATTGCTCAGTTCATGGAGCACTGTAAATCAGCCTTAAACACATGAGGAGGATGTGTCATGAATGTCACACCTAAAAACAAGAAACATCCCCTCATTTAGCAGCAGGTGATTGCATTTTTCAGGGCAGGCAGGTTCTGAGCTGTTTTCTAGGATTACATCTAGGATACAACCCTCCATAAATTTTGCTAGCAGGTCTCCTCCTCTCCTCTGCTGCTTCAGCACACAGCTGCATCCTCCCCTCTGTCTGGTGAGAAGCCCCCCAGGAGTCACCAGGGGTTGGTAGGGAGAGGGGTTGAGAAAAGGGGGGAGGGCGAGAATGCGATTACATCAATTTCCACAGCAGGGGGATCAGATTGCATCATTGTACACAACTTGGGGCCCACTCTTTTATCCCTGATGCAGGCAAATTTCCCATTGAAATCAGTGGGAGACTCGTCTGTGCGGGGACTGCAGGATCACGTGTTCTGTGATCACAGAATTAAAAAGCAGTAGGAAGCCACACCTGGCAGCACCTCTCTCAGCGGTTCTCTGCCCTCCGCCGGGATGGATATCAAATCACAACAAACAAAAATATAACACCAATGTTAAATCCCTTCTCCCCTCATATACAAACTCCTAAAAATCCACCACTGCAGTTACTGTATAAAAGTCTGTATGAAGTTCCCACCACTGTACTGAAGATTTCACACAAAGCAAGTAACAATGGGAAAGAAAACATCAGGGGGAGGCATACATTGACATCTCTCATCTAACAACTAGAAAGCAAAGAGTTTTAAAGGTTTTAGACAAGCAGGTGTATTCTATTGCTTGTTTTTCTTTCAGGGGTTTAGTTGGAAGAGGAGAAACAAAGACAGCCCTACTGCAGCAGCAACAACCCATGGTCTGTTTCTGAACCATTCAAATACAAAAGCACAATATGCGAAACATTACTTTTTCACTGCTGCTCGCTTGCAAGCACCACACTGCATCCACTCACATCTGCATGAAAATTTTCCTTGTAGCAGCTCAATACTCCCCCCAGTTTAGCTGCTGCTACTCCCATTCACATCTTCTCTGCAAAATAATTATCCCTCAAACACACTGGCAAACAGCTTAGGAAAACCAGAACTAAAGTCCTTTATCAGATTTGTTGAGGATCAAACGTGGTTCCTTGTAAAATGATTCTTTATTATCTCTCCTGCCTCACTGTTTGGGGATAGGTCATTTCCTCTAGGGAGTCAGAAGGAAGGCATCCTCAAGCCTTGTGGCTTTGTAAGTTAAATTCTGTATTACTGAGGTCATCCACCACATTGCAGAGCATTAGGAAGCTTCATCAGGAGAGCAGGGAGCAGAGCTGCTCAGGTAATTCAAATCTAGTCTGTGACTGAGTGGGGCCAAGGTGGAAAACATCAGGAGAAGACAGGGGATGGCACAGAAATACTGAACACTACTGACCCCTTAGGGAACCAGAAGATTTGGAATTGTATGCCATAAATTCAAACTCTTATTGAACTCTCAAAACAATGCACCTCTAGGATGTAGGTTCTAAGTTTGCTCAGAACTCCCCACCCTCTCTGGGGCCTGAGGGACTGTGGAGCAGTGGGGAGGCCGGGCAGCCCCAGCAGGAGCGCTCAGCTGCGGGGCTGCCTGGTGGCACTGGCTCCATCAGGCCATGGGTTCTGAGCACCAGGGCAGCACTGGGCCAGGAACTGCCTTGGGACAACACTGCATGCATTGCCTGTGTCTCTCACCCCTGTCAAACAGAATGTTCCAGAGTGGGCTGACTCCATGCTCCTTCTGTCCCATGTGCACCAGAACACAGTGAGGGAAAAACCCCCAAGAATCGTGAAATATACAATATAATATAAATGTTATGTTTTCATTTTCCTGGTTAGGCCTGGGTTTAGTTTCAGCTCAGCCCTATCATGACTATTTTGTGACAGCAAAATAATTTGGCTTTTAGGATGAAAAAAATAGCAATTAATAATTAGAAGGAAAATACCTCACCCAGACCAAAAACTTAGTATCTGTTACTTTTAGTGGCTGTGGTTTTGTCATCTGAGCTGGGCAGAATGATGCCCAGAGACATCCAAAGACCTTGGAAAGGCATTTGAAGCTGGTTTTCATCATTTCAGGGAAAATGTGTGGTTTTCTGATTGGGTGTGTTGGAGAGTGTGGGTTTTGTTTGTTGCATTATAACAACAGAAAAAAAGATTAATTTTGCCAAATACTAAGTTTTATCTCAAGAAACACTGATAGAAAAACATAATGGAGCCTCAATATGGACAGTTCTTGTCCTCAAACAAAGGAACTGAACTTGCAGTGACCCAGCCAAGCCTGGGTTGCTGAAGCACTGAGGGAGGTAATATTTATAGGACCTCTTTCAAAGGCTTTTTTTGCCTTGTTCCCCCATTTCCATTAACAAGAATTACTGTATTACTTAGCAGCGCTGTATTGCTCAGCCATTCCCCTTGAGCAGCACACCCTGGCAGGGAGCACAGCCTGGTCCTCATGGTGCTACAGACACACAAAGCCTCCCCAGCCCAGGGGAGCACACCCAAAAAGGCACATGGGGGGTCAGTTTTTACCTCCTGCAGGTGCTTGCAGTGGAGCAGATCCCACTGAGCTCCCTGCAGTGACCAAGCCCAGAGAAAGGTGCGTGCTCAGGTCCTGGGCAGCAAAGCTGTGTCACTCAGCCCAGGGCTCACAGGTACTCCAAGGCCAACCCCCAGTGACAGGGGTGTGACCCCAGGAACAATGTTATGCGTGATTTCAGACACAGTGAGGGTCCCTGACAAAAGCTGGCCTTGGCATCAGACCCCACACAAAATGGGAGAGGCCAAAGCGCTGGGAGAAGCCAGTCAAACCAAGGATATGGGATGTTCTCAAAAGCCATGAGAGCACCATTTCCATGTTCTGAGCAATCAGCAGGGCTTGCAAATCCTCAGTGAGCTCCCTTTGGAAAGGTACAGCTCCCTTACACAGGTGGCATAGGAAACACTGCTCTGTGACTAGCACAAAACACCAGGACAAAAGTGGAGCCACTTGGACATCTTCTCTTCCCATAGAGGGTGGGAGAAAGCTGAAAGAGAAACTTTAGTTTCAGTACTTTCAGTACTTCAGTTTCATCACCAATCCACAAAGCCCTCAGCATGTGACTGTGACGGAAACTGGAGTTTAAACAGTCTCATCAGGTTACCATCCCACCCTTCTTTTTTAAACCAATTTAACTCCATCTTTGTGGCAAGGTTTTGTACTCATTTGCTATGATTTATAACATCTTATTTAAACACAAAGGCCCGTGGAAATCCTTTACAATGTTTTTACAATTTTTAATGTTTTCCATGAGGACCAGACACATCTGGGAGGGGAGGGAGGAAGGATGACAACCCAATGCAGATTACATGAAGAGCAGCAGGCTTGACTGGCCCCATGCAGCTAATAAAGGGACAGCAACATTTTAAAATTCACATTTACCCAGAAAAGTTTTACCTAGTCTTATGTAAACGCCAGAAAGGCATTAAAGGAAGAAGAAAGTCTCAGCATTTCCACATAGTTCATTTTGACTTTAGAAAGACTGTTTCAATTCAAGCCTGGTGCTGCTTTTAATGTGCTCCAGTAAGAAAGAAACAAAAAGAGGAGTGGTGCAAATAATCATGAAAATAAAGGAAAACAACAAGGAGACTTTACTACCCCAAGCTACCTTCATTTAACTTTTACAATATAAATTAGGGGAAATATTCCATCACAGTCATTACGGGTATCTCAGTTGACATTATTTTCATGTCAAATGCTTTTTAATGCTGCTAATTTTTAATAGATTGTATTTAAAGAATGAAATTTAATTAAGACAAACAAATCTTTCTCACTAGGCACAAGTCTTAATTTCAGTCAGAAAAGTCTGTCAGGCAGCCCAGATTGCATCAACAGCTTCATGAGCTCATGACACACCAGCACATAGCACAAACTGTAGCCCAAGCTGTCCTGGCAGGACATGCAAACCTTGATTTTGATCCCAGTTTTGCCCTAGTTTCACATTTCTGTAACTGCAGCAGAACAAAATCAGAGAGGCTGGAAATAAAATTGTGCCTTCACTGGACATTAAAGACCAACTCGTTTTTTAGTCAGTTATAGCATCAATATCAACATCAATGTAAATATTTTAACTTAAATTGAAAACTCTTAATATTTCTTCCACAAGCAAAATATTCAGAACTCTGGCCTAAAGAAAGATAAAAGGAGCCAATCTCCCCTTTAAATTACCAAGCAAGCCTGGGCTTTGACTCCATTTTCAATGGGAAGTCAAAACGTCTGACTCCAATCAGTTTGTATAAACCAGCTTTTGTTTTTCCTTTTACCCAAATGACTCCACTCTTAAGGATTTATTGTAACTGGATTGCTTTTCTACCCAGCAGGGAGCTGTAGCACTAGCAAAGCTGTTCCACACAGTAGGTTTTCCGCTGATTGAATTTCTAGACTTTCAGCTCTTCGGAAATGTTTGCTCTTGTACAAGGTGTCAGAGGGAAATTGTGTGCAGTCGATTTTGTCTCAGCTAAAGCCAGGCGGGGTTCCATATGCAGCAGCCAATGTGAAATTGAAAGAAGGAGGATCAATCAAATTGCAAAGGAAAAAAGGTCTCAGCACAAACAAATAAAAAAAAAAAAAAAAAAAAAAAAAAAAAAAAAAAAAAACCAAAGAAACAAACCATACAACAAAAAAAAGGGAGGAAAGCAGAGAAGAATGAAAACCATTCCTGCAAATAGGTGCATTAAAAAGAACCAGCAACATCCTTTATAAAAGGAAAGCTTTTATTTAAAAATCACTAAAATGAGGGCTAGGAGCCATGTGAAGAAGTTGTTCCATTAACCATGCACAAAGCCAACACGGCTACATTGCTCCCACTCCAAGCTGCTGTCTAATCCCTCATCCCTGGAGCAGCCCACCCTACCAGCAGTGCCCCAGCTGTCAGCAGCACAGGCACAGCTGAGACACACAGATACTCTGCTGCACGGGCTGTGGGCTCTGTGCAGGCAGGAACACACACTGGGAAGATGCAGGAAGCCACTGGAAGCACCTCAGCTGCCATGTGTGTGTCACACACCATGGAGGGTGATTTAACCAAAAGGATTTTTCAGGCATCACGTTCTCTCTCAGGACCTTACAAAGACACCAAAGTCACCCCCACTCCAAGTGGATCATTGCCATGTTCTTGCCACACACAGGGTCTCATGGTGCCAACTGCTGTCTGCGCCTGAGGTTTTGTTCTGTGGAAATACAATAACTGACAGGACCAGAAGTGCACTCGGGGGCCAACACAACCAAGTAAATCAGAAGCAACAAGCAGAGATTAACATATTTGTATTAAAGGTCTCAAAATCTGAGTATAAGCAGCACTTGCCTGTGGTCTGCTCTGCAGTAGCTTATATTTCTAACTCAACTGCAAGGACAAATTTTAGTTCTAACAGCATTGCAGGGAACAGAAATGTTTTTAGGCATAAGCCAATACTTCCAAATGACACAGTAACCCATGAATGCGACAGCATAGGTGAGCATTGGTCTGGGAGTCTGCCCTGCCAGCAGTGGGCAGATAAGCCTCACGATATTTAAGCAGACCATAACAGAACCAGGAGTGGTTGCACTGACACCAGGCACACCATCTTGCCTCTCTGCTGAGGTTTGTGTTGTGACAACCCTGTGTTAGAAAAGTCGTGTCAACTCTTTTATCTTTTAAGAAATATTTACATCTAGTGGGTCACTCTTTTTTGACATACAGTGGAAATCAAAAAGCCATACAACAGGGGTTTGGTTTTAAATTACTGACTTTACTGTAAAATACTTTCATGTCCTACTCCCTTGCACTGCTCTGGACTTATCCTCATGTCTAAGTTCAGTAAGTAGCCAGGCAGTATCCCTACTGTCTGCAAGGACAGTCATTCTGCCTTTTAAATATATAATGGGGAAAAGCACCTTGCAAAAGATCTTTCTTAGAGCATCCCAAGTGTCTGCAGCAGTGACTGGTGAAGAGCCTCAGTGATGGTGCAAAAAGGAACCTTCAGTTTACTGTGCACTGTCTCTCCTCAGAAGACACTACACAGTGAGAGAGGATGACATCTATCATAAAACAAATAATAATAATGAGGATTTTTGCAACAACTCTTCCCCAGTCAGCTGCCTTCCATTAACAGTGGTTTTCTCTCTCAGTTCCTCCCTTATTTCACCTGTTAAGTGGAGCTCAGTGATTTTCCTGCTGGGAGTCTGTTCAGACATGCTTTCCCAACTCAGCACACTGACAACCTGACATTTGTGCTCCTAATCAACAGTGCACCTCAACAAAGGCCTGATGATGAAAGGAAATATCCTGGCTCCAAAGTCTTCTAGGGGGCCACGTGCCTGACGAAGGCATTTGCACCACTATTTACACCATATTTAATGAACCTCATTACTGAGTCAGTTGTCTGCTCACGTTAGTCACTGAAGAGTTTCCTCATTTTTTTCTTTACCTCTTGGGAGGCTACAGTTCCTCTTCAACCATAAAGGAAAGTATTGCAAACAGAAAAGAAAGAGGGCAGTGAGCAAGAAATTCCTGATGCACAAGAAGGAAGCACAAGGCTGCAAATGACCTGAAACTTTGATCAGTCTGTCCTCCTGATACTATTAAAATTTACTCCAGATGTCCCAGGCACTACTGCTAACAGTGCCCCAGCCCAGAGCTGTAGCCATGTACAATAGCTGAACAAAGCATTGCCTTAAGATAAAAATTCACTCATAAATCCCAACAACAGTTATAGAAAGGTTATTGTTCTCCAGTTAGGATACACTGCCATTTTCAACTAAATGCAGATTTGATTCAGACTCACACAAAATTTAAGGTTCAATACTGCAAATGCACAACCTTCAGTGTTCTATGGGAAAACCAGAACAAGGACTATTTAATTCTTCCCATACAGTCTGAGGATGCTCTGACTGCATGACAGACTTTTTACTTCATTATCAATTTCTACCAAGTTTTCTATTGCACAATTTGGTTTGAGGGCACATGGCTGCACAAAGTGTGAAGAATTGTTCTGGTGCTCACAAATATAACTGAAGCAAGGCTGGTCAACAATTGTCCCTAACCAACTGCTTAATTCTTTAGATCTATGCCACTTCCAGGTCCTAAAAACCAGAGAACAATATCTGAACTATCTATCAAAGGTAGTGTTCTTCACTCCAACAGCCTTAAGCATTCTACAGACTTTGCTCTATTTACCTGCTTTCTATAAAAGCCTGCCTTGCTCTCTTGCTTCTAAAAGAAAAAGTTATGAGAGAGAGAAAGAAAAATGACTGAGTGGAGTAAGAGGGCAGCTGGAGACTTTGGAAAAGGAGAAGCATAGCTTGGAACCTCACAGCTCACCTCCACATTCTCCCAGATGAGACATCAACAATCTTACCACACTAACTCACCTGGGCATTGCAATGGAAAATACAAAATTCCTCAAAATGTTAGAACAGAAATTTGAATGTATGAGTCTACTCTGATGTGCGCAAATATACAAAATACACGTTGTGGATTTGTAACATCTCCCATTTAAGTAAATGAAGCTTTGTCATTGATTTTCATGGAAGGAGACCTTATTTCCAACGCTTTGCATAGGCCAGCTGCAGGTTAATGCCCTAGACCATATGTCATGCCTTGCAGATCTCACTTTAGAGTACAACTGTCTTTCATCCCAAACAAACTGCTGCCAATCTGCCTTTATTTGCTTCAACTATCACCTTACAGTTACTACTGGAAACTACCAACTGACTGTTTTTGAAGGAGCAAGGCAGCTTCACACAGACCCAGGATAATGACAACGGAAGAAGATAAAGTAAGAAATCTAGGAGAAGTTAAATGTTTTTTTAAATTATTGCTATTTTTAAAAACACAAAAAACATTGAGGATGGAAGAAGTTAAGAGGCAAGACTTAAAAACACATGATGACTGGAAAACAGATGCAGAGAAGAAATTAAATGCACCCAGTAATGGAAACCTTCACACAGGCACTGAAGCTTACTCAAATGAATAGTTCTTTTGAAACCAACTTGATTCCTTAAAGGAGTAAATTTAAATTTGTTGGATCAATCATCTAAAATGAATGCTTAAAATAAATGGAAGATATAAGATATCAGAATACCAGTACTGTATCACACTAATACTAATCATCCCTTATTAGAAACAAACTTCAAAGTGGTACAAGAAGTCTAAATGGTAATATAGGCAAGATTTAAAAGTGATGATAGAAACAAGGCTAAGGTATAGAATAGCACATGCAGTGAAAAGGGAATGATCAGAAAGACTAAAGCAAAAAGGGAAGCCAGCAAGGACTACAAGCAGGAAGGAAGATAGGATGTATGTACATGAAGAACAAGCCCAGATGTTTTATTCCTGATTTATTCAGGGCCACAACCTGCAAACATTTGTCACCAGATGAAAAGAATAAAGCCACGGTCATTACTGTGAATTTCAACAACCTGGGTCTAACTCTTAAGGATATTCCTAGATGTGGAGTTGCAGGGGCATCCCTTCAAAATGAGCACACACATGAGCATCTGCAGGGTTTGATCATTAGCTCATAGCCATTTCTGAGTTCCAAATTTCTTCAATATGGTTCCAACCGCCACAGCCTTATCCAAGTGAGAATGAACTGCTGGGAGTGTGACAAAATGTGGTGCAATGCAGAGACAGATATCCAGTGGAGACTAATATTTCCAAGAAATTACGAACAAATTCTACTGCTCATCTGACAGAAATGAGATGGGCTCCTGGCTGACACCAGAGAGCACTCAGAACACTGCCCTAGTGAGGAAAATTGCTGTGGCATGTAAATGGTATTTCCTCAGATCATGTATATGTAAAATATAGGTTAGGTATCAACACCTAGTACATAAATGAAACTGCTTCAAATAAAAACAAAACAAATTAGCAAGAATTCAACAGAAAAAAAATTGGATATGAAGAAAATAATTCCACGGATGATGTCTTTCAGTAAAGCTCTTCAACAAACTTATATTATGGAAAGAGAGGCAGATGAATTGTGAATTCTCTGTCAAACTTCTCTGAACAAATTTCTGCCAAGGGTGTCACCCTGCTAACAGCGTGGGCAGCTGACAGTGCAGGTCCTCACCCAGGCTGCCCTGCACTGTCAGCAGTACCTGAGCACCCATGTCAAAGCAATCCCCAAAGATCCTCATGAGCTGTTCTCACATCAGTGTTTCAGTACAGACCTCACCCCTGAATGTGGCAGAGAAGCAGAAACTGTCTCCAGGGACATAGCTCAAACATAACAATCCATAACAGGGATGCTAGAGAACAAAAAAGACCTGGGCAGTGGGAAAAGCACAGACAGGCTAGAAAAAATACATATCATAGAAGTAAAGGTCCTGAAAGTCACATCAAGTTGATGGAAAAATGAACTGCTCTGATGTTTATGGTAATTTCACAGTATTTCCAGGCTCTCCAGGCCAAAGGAGAAACTCCAGCAGCTTCAGTTAGAGGAATGTCCCTAAAACTTCACCTGTTGCAGGCTGTGCAAACAAGATACAGAGGGTTTGGAGAGCACAGGAACAGAACTTTACACAATTTTCTGGTCCATTTGAATTGATGGATACTGGAGACTCAAATGCTGCTGGGAAGCCCTTGGGGGAGACTGTTAATATGTGACAAGCTTTTGACTTTGGGAAACCTGAACACAACCTGTCTTAGATCACAAAGCACAGTCTGTGGGATAGTTCTGGCACACCAGATTAAAAATCCTCTGCCCTAGGATGGGCTGAGGTGTTTCATATACACTGGCAGTATATGGATTTCACGCTGAAATTAAAATTACTAAACCCAGAGCATTTTAGCTCAAGTTCATCTCCTTTTACGGCAAATAACTCTGGATACCCAGTACTTGTCCATTGTAATGTGGCACCAGAGTCCCTGTTAACAGCGTAATTTTGTGAACCTCTTAGACAATGCCTGCAAAGAAAACTTTGCAGCTTCTGAGCCTGTTATGGGTTGGGTACTCCTTTGCATCCTGACTGAATCCTGAATGTATCCAATAAAGCTCCATTTATTTTAGCTAGGAATATTTCCATAGGCCTGTTTTGATAGGCAAAGCTCCTTCCCCTCTACTTTAGTGTCTTTTCCATTAAAGAGTAACAAATTCAAAAGTTTTAAAAATTAATAAATAAATGGACCAGGAAACTATCATAGCTTCAAAATCTCACTTTCTGGATAGAATTTAGGACAAGGGACAATGCTAACAAATATAATTTGCACCAGACTTTAAAGCCCACATGCCATTGATCTCATACATACACAGATTCACGCTGTGAATTCTCTTACAAGTTTGCTGGAGATAACACACAAAACCTTGTTTAGAGACCTCTGCTCTTTTTTGGTTTTGGCCACTGTGTTTATTTTTGTTATGCCCTTGCACAGAGAGCCTGAGCTCTCCCCTGGCAGCGTGCATTCTCCTCATGTCATGGAAGCAGGCGGGGAATTGGAGGAGAACAAGTTTCCCAAGTGCACACAGAGCAGGTCACCTCACCAGGACACTCTGTGGCCAGGGCTGCACTCCAGCCTTCTGCTCACAGCCCAGGGCAGGCAGGTCTGTCACTTGGACATGTGAAACTGCACTGCCAGCAGATGCAGCTCCTTGGAACAGTCTGAGTGCAGGGTAACCAGGCTGCCACAGCCCTGCCTGCCTGCTCGACCTCGGCAAGAGTGAAACACAGCCAGGGAAAGAGCACGGTTCAAAGGCTGAGCCTCAGAGCAAACGCTAACAAAAAAAAAAAAAAAAAAAAAAAAAAAAAAAAAGGAAAAGGAAAAAAAAGAACAAAGAAATCTTAAGCTGGTTTGTCTTTTTCAATTTACACAACTGTAAACAAATTCAGAGGTTTATTAGTTTATAATGCTTTTTGTGGTCATGTAATTCAAATGCGAGCTTTGATTTAAGAAATGGAATTTGGCAAGAAAGGAGTTTCGAGGCAGCCTACTCACTTTCCCATTAAGAAGATTAAAAAAGAATTCAAAATATTTAACTTTGGGTAATAAGGTCTATATTTGTGTAGCAACTAATCTTGTGCTCATGCACATCCCAATTTGGTACTGCACTTGCTTAACTTTAAGCAAGTAAGTAATCTCACTGACTTCCCACATTCTTCAGGAAACACTAAGTGCTTTGCTGAAATGGGGCCATGATCAGCTTTAAACAGTGTCCTTTAATGAGGATTTACTCATTAGGAAAAAAAAAAGAAAAGCCACTCAGCCTGTTAAAAGCCAGCCATTCACCTTAACCAGGAACTTTTTATCTAATTTTGCTTTTAAATAAAGCTATCCTTCATTCAAGGGTGGAATCCACTGAGAGTTATTTTAAACAGAAGATTTCAAGTTCAGCTAAATCTGGGAAAAATCAGAGCCTGGACCCTAAGCTGTATCCAGACTTGCTGTGCCTATATGTAGAAGGCAGCAGCACATAATCCCCTGGTGTACCACAGCCACCTAGGCATTCAGCCTTAACTCTGAATGTGCTGCTTTGCTTCTGTAATCCAACAGGCAACATCTGTATTTTCTGGCCAAGCTCTTTTCAGTTATGATTTTTTCCAGATTTCAGTCGTTACTTGCATGCAAAAGGAATTGAATTCAAACCTTAATGCTACAATAGGCTCTAATTGTATATACCACATACTTTTAAACACTAATCCTTCTCAAGAGCAGCAACTGAGAAATAGCCTCACTTGGCCTTCAAAATACAGAATGTTGCTAGGAATAAGGAAAAAATTTACTGAAGAAATACCATGTACTTCTCATCTCCAACTCAAAGATAAGGCCTTTGTTTTACACTGTGAATATCCATAATTTCATTTAAAAGCAGGTTTAGGTCTTTATCACAATTACTATTATTTTGCAATTACTTTAGCAGTGCCTTCTTGCAGGTGTTACTGCAGAAAATATCTTTATTTCACAGAAAGTTACCTAGAGAAAAAATTACATTATCCCACATACACACATAGCAATGACCATCCATTTAGCTGTTTAAAAAAACATCAGCCAAGCCACAGAAGCTGCAGTTTTTATAGCCAGTACAGATTTAATTTTCCCAGTGGGAAGAGGGGGAAGTTTTTCCTGAGCAGGTACATCTGCACACTCCAGAGAGGCTGCTTGGCCTTGCTCCCACAGCATTACTGTGGATAGGCTTGTCTGCAAAAGGAAGCTCTGCTGGATTTAAACAGGAGGCTTAGTTTTAAACAGAGTTCAAGTGCAAAAAGCCACATGGACATTTATTTCATGTGGTTTATTTTTATTTGGCTTAATTGATTCTGAATCATTTAAAGCCAAATAAAAAAGATAGCCAGAATCCTTAATGCCCACAATAGAGTCTTCACCATTCAATCCCAATTAAAGTAGCAGTTTATTTAAACTAAAGTTGTTGTGCATGGACAAGGCCAAAGCTAATCAAGTGTTGTCTCATCACAATCTCAGCAAACAGCCTGAGCAGAGATAATGGCAACCTCTGCTTCCTGCCACAGCAGCTAGCAATGAGGGAGGAAGGCTCTTCAGTCCAGAGGAAGACCAGTTTGGACTATACAGGGGAAGAGGGGCTTCCTGCTGGATGGGGCTGGCAAATCTATTTCTGTGCCAGAGAAACAATCCCTTCAACGTCCCTCCAGTGTGTTGTCGAACCTGACCTGTGTGAAATTTGAGAATGGATATAAATCAAAGGGAGAAAAAGTAATAAAAAGCTCCCGGCAGACTTGATGACATGTTGATAATGTTCTCGTCCTGGAGTCAGGGTGACACCAGCCCAGAGATGATATATAGAACTAAGCCCACATACCGACGATTTACTGGCCTAACGACAGTTTTCATTGATCAGAGGCCAACAATTACTGGATTCCTTCCCACTGCCTATTTCAGTATCAGGCTCTGGCGTGCAATCAAAACACTAGCCCTGCTTCTCCACAGTTCATGTGCCAACTTTGCAGTGGATGCTCAAGCCAAGCAAGAATGATATGCAAATCTGGCAGGTGTTTGGGGCATACCAGTGCTGCTCAAAAGCCCAGCCATAAAAAAGGAAGCAGCAGACAGGCCAGGGGAGTCCCGATCTGCTCCAGAAGGGCTGCAGGCTCTGCACAGCACACAGTAAACAGGTCCCAGAAACTGGAGACATGGCTTTCAGGCAGCAACAGAAAAGCTCAATTATTTTATCTCAGTATAAACAAAGCACATTCTTTATATCCCCTCCAGATTGTCTAAAGGCCTCTCTTGCCACTGCAGCTTATTTCAAAAAGAACAAGAACTTACAAACAAATAGAGCATCCGGTGCTGGTACCAATCACATAACATTCCTTTGTATTTTGTTTTGCTTTGTGTCTTGAAGTAGGCAACCAGTAGAAAGAGATTTCCTTCCCAAGTGTATGGAAAATAGATGTGTCAAACTGAATTAATATCTGCAATAGCACATTTAAATGGCCATGATTAAGCTGCTGGAACGAGATGAATCAAAGCGGGAAAGGTGCTGGCAAAGAAATATTTTTCCAGTATATTACTGTCTCTTACAGACAGGCAAGTGCATGTAATTTGTCTTGGTCTATCAGGATTTACCTATCTGTCCCACAGTATGCATAGGGGAATGCTGCAAATTTTCAAAAGCTTCTATACACCTTCTTTGGGACCCAAAGAAAAGTTGTGAGAGGGTCCAAATAAACAACTCCTACAAAAAGATGTAATTTCCTTACCGTAAAACTCATGAAACATACACATTTAGAAACTACACAGGAACTCAGACTGATACTGCAGTATCTTTGTACAACACTTCATACAACGCTTTCTTTAAAAACATGCCACTAAATACTTTCCATCTCTCTTGATCTTCTATCCTCTTTCTCTTTTCCTTAAATCTGATTTGGCCAAGTTTTTCAACCGAAGCAAAACGAGCTCAAGAGTTCAGAAAGGGAATTACTGTTTTAGGAACACAGACAATGGAAAAATATCTTCTAAAGAACAAAGGTCTTTTGAAAAAAG
This sequence comes from Melospiza georgiana, assembly GCF_028018845.1. NCBI lineage: Eukaryota > Metazoa > Chordata > Aves > Passeriformes > Passerellidae > Melospiza > Melospiza georgiana. Next base: position 9,434,879 of record NC_080443.1, on the reverse strand, counting down.
TTACTTTCAGCAATTTCATGAGACATCAGAGTTGACTACTTTTAAGGGAAATACAGGCAAAAAGACAATGTGAGTTTGAAGAAACTCAGAAGATTTGAGGTTTTCTACGTTTCAATAATATCTGTATAAAATGAAGCTACTATCAGAAATGCTGTCAATATCTCAGGAGAGTAACAACCACCACCCAGGTTAATCTGATATTTGCATAGTTTCAACCATATGTTCTTTTTCTTTAAGAAAAAAAAATGATACAACACACTTAAAATATTTAATCCTCTTCTGCAAAAGGGAAAAGGGTGAAACGAAAAAGAAAAAATGAAGCAGCTGGGTATTCAGAAGATGTTACCAGCACATACTCTGAAAAGAAAGGGAGTTTTCCTCTATTCAATCTTCCCAAAAGTAAAACTTCTAAGAAGAGAGTCTAGGAGGTTTCAACATTAGAAGATTTTTATAGAGAGAATTAACTTCTGTATGAATATTTTGCACAAAGGAAGACCCCCTCAAAGTAGATGAGCCTGACATCCTTTATGTGCTGCTCTCCTCAATAGCGGCCATAAAGTGGCCATAAAGATCTTCCTTGCTGCCTCCATCCTACTCCACTTCATATGGCATTTTATCCTCCATGCCTCTCACTCCCGAAATGCGACAGTAACCACAGTTACTGGCATTGCAGCCATGCCTACGCAGGGAGCCCCTCACTCTGAGCACTGCACTGAGCCTGTGAGTGCTGGCCAGGCTCCTGGCTGTCCCTGTGCAAGGACTCCTTGGCATCCCACAGGAAAAGCTTTCCCCCAGGAGTCAGCACCACCCTGCCCCAACTGCACTAGATTGTCACAGGGGGGAATATCCCAGGCTCTCTAAAGACAAGCCACAGCCAGAGCAGCTCAAGTACCAAAAATACATTTATTTTTTTGCCCAATGCAGACAGGTTGTTGGAAACAGCTTCTCTATCTTTTGCCTTCTAAAAGATTAAACAGAGAATGAACAAAACGGAAGCAGAGCTGAGGAACATGCTTTTGTTTTCCTTCTTATGAAAGGGAAAAGAATTTACTTGAAGGTCCCCATGGAATACATACTTCTTTCAGCCTCTTTTCCATTCAGTTTCAGTACTCATCTGGATCCTAACTCTCTCATGCAACTGCTGAAACCAACCACCTCTAGTAGTTCCATATCTCTATTGTCTTTATTTTTACATTCTTGGACAGGGATTATTTCAACAGCACATTTCAGTATGGAATGAGAAGGTGGCACTGCTAAACATTTTCTATCAGAAATTGATATTCATTAATCCCAGCCCAAAAATTAAAGGGAAGCCCCATGTGAAATGTTGGATCTGCCTGCCTGCATCACGCATCTCTTGGGAGGAAATACAGCACACAGCTCACTGAGAGGAGTGCCCCCATTGTGTTATGGGTGCTTGAACTCATTCTCAGCATATTCTGACCATGTACCCAGAGGCCATAGCAAGTTTGTTGAAATAAGTTTTCCCCCACCCATTTCATATCACTGTTCTTTCCTTCTCTCACTAGTATTTAGACAGTCTGGTGTTCATCAGCATGCCCTCCTGGTCAGGCAGGCATCTGTTTCAGCTTCAAGTGGTCTGTGGGGAATATCAAAGCTTTAAAGTTCAAAGAGGCCAAATTACCACCTGAAGAGGGTCCCCAGATCAGAACATCTGTACACAGTAAGGAGGTGTGTTTCTAAATATCAGATTTTTGGAGATGAAATAATCTACAAATGCAAAGGTGAAAGATTTGCTCACATCACTTACTTCAAATAGTAACCCTACAAATCAAGGTTAAAACTTTCTTTTCAGGTAAAGCTCTTTCCCAAGGGACTTGCTTTATGTACATGTCTTTCCCAAGGGACTTGCTTCATGTACACCCCTAAGCTGTTCACTATACACCAAATGCAATGATAGGGCCAAATGTCATTATATCAACTTATTTTTATATCTGCAGAGAGATAAGGTTATGGTAGATAATTAACCTTCTCTTTCTCAGTTGCTGAAGGTGCCATACTCACAGAAGGGCACTGTCTCTGACAGTGTTTCAGGGCCTTCTATGTTGGATTTGTTTGCTGCATTTGATTGATCTTTGATGAATTTGGGTTATGCCAGTGAACTGTTGTAAAGCATTGTGTTGAAATCAGGCCAACAATGAGTTTATTTTACACCTTTCATGACACATGAATGATTTACAATTTTTTCCCAAGCAGCAGGAGATTGTTTGATGCTGTTCCAAACTGCCCTGGACAGTAACTGCTCACACTTCTGAAATGTAAGAGTGCTGCAGAAGCTACCAGAAGCTCTGGCATTGCCTACAAACAAAGGCAGGTGTGAGGACATCCTGCTCAGCAGCACTCTGTCCAGAAGTGGAAGGCTGGGTTAAGTGTACAGTCAGGCAAATGAACTTCGTATTGATCACAGGGATCAAAACTTCCTCAGTAGGACTCCCACCCCTTCACTCAGGGCTTCTTGTTGGCTGGTGCAAGGTAAATTTTTTCAGCTTTAATTCAAAGGATGGGTTACCTAGTGAAAACTCCAAACTGTCAGCCTTCAGAAGTTCCTGCATCTTTATTATGTTTAATCTTTCCCATTTCTGCTCCTCCCCACATTTTCCATCTCTCATTTCAAATCTCACCACATTAGCTTTTCTTTTTCTGGACAGTTGGGAAGATTGTGTTTATGTACAGAAGTCAACATACATCAAAACCTTCCTACATGCCAAACCTCCATTACTTAAAATGGGTGCCTAAATTGAGAAACACAAGAAATAAATTTGCAGAATTTAACTTTAAGTAATTTACCACACCAGTTGCTCTAATTTCATCTTCATCATGCCTCCTTTCAGCTGATACCAATAATTTGCAATAATACAAGTGAAATGAAAAATAGGTCTGTGTGAAATGATAGCAAAAATAAAACTAAAAGGAAAGAAAGATGAAACATGGAATCATGGTGCACTGTGCAATTAGGATCATTTCATTTTCTATTTCACTAAGTGAAGGTTGCACAGGGCTGATCTCTGCAAGTGACTGTGAAGTAAAAAAGCAATTTTCAAGTATTTCTGCTCGGTCCAAGTAATAACTGAGTAAAAGGGATCTAAACCCCTTCTTGTTCACAATTTGACAACATCTGACAGAACAAGTTTCTCTACACTGCTATACTGAAAAAATAGAAATCAAAGCAATTCTCCTCTTAACTAAGAGCCCACACCACCAGACAGTGCAGCAGGGAGATCTGGATCTGCTGCACCCTACCTGCCCAAGTGGAATTTCTTCCCTTTATTAATCTCTCTGGCAAGTGCTGGGGCTGCCACTATATTTAGCCAGCTCATGCAGGACTGGCTCCTGCTGTCTTCAAAAGGCATATCAGGTGCTGATGCCTATTTTTAAACAGGACATCTAAACTTCCCAACTGTGGCGACCCATGAGTTTGGACATTCTGCTTTTAATCAAGTGAGTTAATTAACTACAGGGCTCTAAAGGAAAAAAAGGCATCAAAGAGGAAGAGCAGGCTACAATAAAGCAGCTCAAGATCTGAGTGATAGGAGCTCCTCCTACTTCAAGCACAACTATTCAGGGAAGGAATTCTTTTCCCCTCCCCTTATCTCTGCCACTGAAATACAGGCAAGGCTTCTTCCTTCCTGCAAGAGGCCGACATCATCTTTTGTTCAAGAAAGTCTCTGGCAATGGTATTACTCACTCTCAAATGGAAAATTATTCAACAGACAAAATTTTGTCCCTAAATACCTGCCACCAGGAGGATACAAAGAAAGTATTGAGATCCTTGACTGAAAGTAACTACAAACTGCTTTACACACATTGGGAGAACCTTCTAAAACAAGCATGAGAACCAGCTATGGTATAAGCAGTGATGGCAAGTGGTACAGAATGCAAGGGGGCTTGGAAAAACTTTAAGGCATTTTCATGAGAGATAAAGTATGCCATGCAGAAGCTAAAGAATTTGAGAGAACCAATGAGAGGACTCAGGATTTCTTATAACCTCAACTACTTTGTAACCTTCAACCAATAATCCTTCCACAACAAAGTGACAGGGTTATTACTTCTTCCTTATGCTAATTATACATATGGTGAAAAAGATATCCAATATTTTCAACCATTCTGAGAACTAAAAAAAAACCAACAAAACCCCTAAACAAAAAACCACAAACTAAAACAGCTTATCATTGTTATTATTTACACAGATACACACGTCTCACCTCTAACACAGTGGAGCTGTTATTTTGAGCTGTGCTGCTGGGGAAAATGCAAGGATTTTCTGTCTGTTCATTGTAAAAGGCAGATACAAAGAGATATGGTATAAGTCAGAGTTTAACACAAAGTTGAGAAGTACTGCAAGTGCTTATCCAGTTCTGTGACACAGAGGCAAACACTGAAAACATAGAGAACACGATGATCAATGGACAAAACCCCCTATCTGCAGAAGAGATGCACCCACTGTTGATAATGGGTGTCATGTTCTGCTTCTGCAAAGATAAGTCCCTGGTCCTCTGTTTTCTCTCCCTCTGACATGTGTACACACAAACACACTGTCCCTTGAACACCACACTTAACAAAGTACAACAGAGGCCAAGCTTCACAGGCAAAGGGTCCTAAATCTACCCCTTTTCAGATAGATGAGATTAATGTTTTCGTGTCAACCTGCTGACATTCCAATTTGCTCTCCAGCTTAAAGGTCTTCCTTAAAGCAATGAATAAAGAAAGGACAATCAGCAGCTTTCCTTTCTCCTTTTTTTTTTGTCATCTGCTCCTCTCCATTCATACATATACATGTCCTTTCCCAGATTTTTACCACAGCATTTCTTTTGTTAAGTTTCTCCCTTCTCAGCCATTGGACATGGTTGGGTTTTCTTTTCCCCTGAGAGACAGTGACAGTTTTGGACACAGTGACTTGCAGGACACAGAGTGGACATGAGTCTACCCGTGGAAACCTGATCTATCTCCTCTGGTTAAAATAGCACAACTAACTGTAAAATTTCAAAGCAGCTAGACACTGAGCAGCTAATCCTACCTTACTTACCTCCTGCTATATACTCAAAAATAACAGCGTTCTCCATGCTCTAAGAAAATTCTCACCCCAGGTCTATAAATACAGCAGCGCCCGAGGAGCGGCCGGAGCGCGGCCGGCACATCACACAGCCCTGCTCACGCGGCTTCCCAGAAACAGCCCCAGCTCCAAACTGACCTCGCTGCCGCTCCTGCTGCTCGCCACTGATGAAAGGAGACAGCATGGCTGGCTCAGATGTCAACATTTACCTTGTAGACATCTAAAGTTAGCTGAGCTGGACTGAGCCCCAGACATGACAAGCAGTACAGAGCACTGCACAGCGCCCCTGCAGCTGTGATGAGGGGTGCTGGTAAAGACAAAGGGTAACCAGAAATTAAACACAGGTTCTGCATGGGAGTACTATAAAATCTGGACATCTCCCTGTGCCCATTTTATTTAAATAAGATGACAAAACTGTTGTCAAATTAGAAATGGAGATCCTATCTGTAGAAGGTGAAAGTCTTAGAATAAAGAAAACTATGGCAATTTATCTGAGTAGGTACTGCAGATTTTGTCTGCAGCTTCTCTGAGTTGAGATTTAAAACTTTTCTAGCTTAGTCATAAGTCACAAAACTCTTCATAGCTCAAGTCAGTAGCAAATCCAAAACACTTTTCTGTATTGTGTCATATGCAGCACATTTTTCTCATTTGTTGTTAAAGACAACATTCGTGCCTTCAGTACCCTCTTTCTTTGCTCTGCTGTTTTTCCCATTTATTCTCATTCCTAACCTTTAATGGCAATTTTGAAAGCAAATCACAGCATTACTTTCATTACTGCTTGATTCAATATGCTTATTTGCTTAAAAAATGCTCATAACATCCCCATTGCTATGAGGGCTGATTCCCCCAGACAGCTCTTGCTGGTAATTATTGTATGCTTAGTTTGTTTAATAACCTAGTCCTCAGATACAAGTCATCAAGTCATTTTGGTCAGCCTCATTTCTGAGCAATCCAGTCAGCTGTTTAAACAACATGCTTCTACTTCTCATCTCCAAGGTGAATTAACTTCATTGGGAAGCAGAGTATTGTTAGCAGCATCTGCTGTGCTTAAATTAAAGGCAAGAGTCAAACTCTCTCACTGTTTCACAAACACCGAGCCATTTTTGGAGCTAACTAGATTATTGAAAATTTGTTATATTATTTAGGAAGAAAAAAATAACAGAACCAAAATAAAATAACTCTCACCCCTATCTGGTAAGAAACATGTTCAGACACTACATGTTTTCTGCCACATGCTGGGCTTGCAGTAGGAAAACAGACTTTAGAGGCTTCCACCATTCACCATGTCCTATAAAAACTAAAACTAAACAGGCTTTCCTATCCATCCCTCAAACTGATCTGAGCAGTCATTTACACCAGTCCCAGGGAAAGGATTAAAAACTGTGAATTTTCAAAGGAGGGTGAACTCACACACATCTGGTAACCTGTGGAACTCTTTCAGCCCAAATTTCTTCTGGCTGACAGCTCTCCTTAACATTCATGATAATCATTCATGGATCTGATTTAAAAGAGAACAGTTTCCTCTGACAAATTTGGTCATGGGAGAAGGCTGTATCAGGCAAACCTACACCTCTATTTGGCAGAAGTTCTTTCTAACTCCAAATCATTAAAAAAGCCATTTTTATCAGCTTGAGTGCTTTTGAAGTTGTTATTTTTTCTTTGTGTCAATCATTCAAGCCATCAGATGACCTCTTAAAAAATTTATAAGGAGAACACCATCTATGTTAAAGGCAAATTCTGAAAAACACCAAAGAAAATATTCTTCCTATGTATTTATAAAATGTGGGGCAACTTTGTGTACAAGTATCAAATTTAAGGGAAACTGAAGCAGGTACAATCCTGAGCTCTCAGCTCAGGTGTCATTTAGAAGATGGACTCCTGGAAAACTTTGCCCTTTGGATAAATGTGTGGCCTCTTGCACTGGTAGTTGTGATTCTTTCATGTGCTATCAGATGGTCCATGAGCAGGTTTGGACAGTCACAGTCAGCCCCAGTTAAACCTCAGGAAAGTGAGAATGCGTTTTTAAGCGAGGGCCAGCTCGTATTTGGTTAGCAGGTTTTTAAAAGCATGTGTGTAAAAGGATACTGCTGCAAAGGAAGTAGCCCAGCTTCAACTCCCATTAACCCTTGACAGGTATGACTTAGCTGAAATCTCACACCTTCCCTGGTTTAGCTCTAAGTGCTCAGATATGTACATAGATAATTCTCAAATTCCCAGGGTTTATAGCTCCCAGCTCCATCTAATGAAGAAACATCCTCACAGTGTTTATTTTTTGAATGCACTAGCAAGCCTCCCTACTCTCAAGTCTCTGAATGCCCATTTCAGCCAGCTACCAATTCATGTCACACTGTAATGAGCATGAAATTGAACTGTAAACCACACTTGGCCAAATTAGTATTAACAGAGGCAGGGGAAGTAAAACAGGAATAAGGGAAACCCAGTTCACAGCTGTGCAGATCATAACTAAAGTGCCACATGCAAGAACAAGATTACATTTTCTAACAAATTCCACAGAGATTAAGTCATCAAAATAACCATTCTCCCTACCAGAATTAATTCCACTAAACAAATCTGATATATACAAAAGGAAGTCTACTTCCTCTAAAATGGAACCTATGATAGATTTGAGAATAGCTGTAATGGCCAAAACCAGAGAACTTTATGATCATAGTAATGCAGTTGATTACACAATTAAGCAAACTTTGAAATTATCAGTTGCATTTTGGAAATGTCTAAAAATCGAAGTATTCACTCATAAACACAAGTGGAAGATTTATTCTGCCATACACAGTCTTAGGAGGTGAGGGACATTAAAGTAAACACTGTACTGGAGAAAAAGATCCAAAGGAAATTAAACTACTTATTTCCAGTCACAGAAGGATTCAATAGAGAATTGAAAATAGTGTGGAAGTCCTTCCATCCCATCTCCTGAATGATGGCCCTGAGGCTGTACATAATTACAGAAGTATAATAAAATGTTCCATGTAATACTTGCTTTGTCATCCTTCTTGAATTGACACAGACACAATGCCAGGCAGTTTTAGCAGTATGCAAAGAAAAGTGAAATTTTTATTCTTTCCCACATCTCTATATTGGATATTTCATGCCTCTAAGGAAGAGGGAGAAAAGGCAGACTCAGGTGCAGCTTTGGTGTGCTGGAGCAAAAACCTCTTATGATAAAATTTTGCCGTAGGACACAGAAGAAATTTTGCTGTTTTACAGAGACCAAGACATGGAGAGAAAGAAAAGTCAGAGAAGAGGAAGAGAAAAATGAATGTCCAAGACATGCTGAGGTTAGAAGCTGAGCTGGAGAAAAGAAAGTGACAAGAGACAAAAAATGAAAATATTGATTAAAAGACTTAATATGGCTAAGCAAAATATTAGTCCATGGCTTTAGGAGAGCTCTTCTTAATACTGGGCTCTCAAGAGAACTCCAGGGAAGCTTCTCCTTTTCTCTGGCACATTGATCAGTGACATGCCAATACAGCAGGCTGCACTGAGCAGTCAGGAATGAGGAGGCTCCCAGGAACTGAGCAGGAGGGGACACCTGGACACGGTGCTGGAGGCAATGTCTCACTGCAGGGCAGGGAAGGAACAGGAGCATGAAAAGCCTGGGGAAACATGCCCAGCTCCAGCTCATTCTCTCCCCATGGAAGCTGCAGTTCCCCTCAGTCTGATGGTGTACACTGACCTGCTCTGAGCACAATTATAACCATTCAAAGAATATCTTCTTTGCCAACAGCACCATTCTAATCATCCACACCATTCTAATCATCCACACCACTCAGTTTCAGGCTATCACGTCAAATAACACCTAGACACAATTATTATTAGTAATAATAATCTCACACCAAATAATTGTGAGGTTTTGCCTCAACATGATCACACTCCTTAGGATCAACAATTAGAGAAAGTAAAGCATTCAATAACCATATTTTACACAAAACATAGATCTGCTGGTGCATTTGCTTTTGCTATCCATCAGGTGCTAATCTTTGACAGGACAAGAGGAATGGTTCATTGCCTCCAAGAGCAGCATTCTCATCCCAAGGCAACATCCAATAAATACAACAATACATCTGTTAAGCAGACATCTCTTTTGTCAGAGGACAAGTGCTATCCTTGTGTTTAGTCTCACATTAACCAAGTTTATTCATCCTTAAAACCTGTTTGCCACCATAAAAGTATCGCATATTATTAATAGCAAAGATGTAAGTAAAGATCAGACTTGCTATATGACAAATTAAACCCACAAGACATTATCTTCTTTTTGATGTTTAACCTGGGGTATGTGAAGAGAAAAAACAATGCAAGGTGAAACAGATAAACCTTATATGCAATATTGTTTCTCAATACTGCCACTTTAGATGAAGCAAACATGCAATACCAGACAATCAGCTCACAGGATGAGAGCTGAGCTATCTTTCTGCAGTCTCAGAAGCAACAACTCTTCCCAGACACATAATAAATGAAAGGGTTCAAAATCTGGGCAGTTACAGAAGCCTCAAAGAGCTTCAGACTGCTAACTCCCTGGGGTAGTCTGCCAAGCCAGCTGAGGGAATAGTGTGGTTTTTCCTTGGTAAAAAAGAAAACCAAAATTTGAGTAGAACATGCCACAGTCCCAACAAGTGCTGTCAGAGAAACAACACGAAGAAAGAGCTGGAATCTGAAATGCTGCTGGTGCTTGGGCTGAGCTCTTGCCTCAGGAAGAACTGGTAGGACTGTGACTCACACGGAGGGAAGTGAACAGGTGAGGTAGCAGGTTACACTTGAGCCAGGTGTAAGGGCTAATATCATCACTGAACATGAACAAAGGTTCTCCAAGAGGTGCCACTGTTTCGATAAAACAAAGTCATGGCTATGGTTTCCTAGGAAAGCAGCTTCTGAAGTTCATTTTCCCCTCAGTCCAGGGACTCAAAGCCAAACTCAACAATAGAGAGAAAGCTCACTCATCACACACACAGAAACACAGGTGAACACCCCAGGACAGGCAATGGCCTCTCAGCATCTCCCAGGGTGGGATCACCACACAGAGGTGCTGGGCACCCTTTGCTGTGGCAAACCAAGTGAGGTTCTGCTCTTCCCTGTCCACTTCCCACCTGGAAGCCTGCCTCCAGCTCCCTGCAGGTGCTGAACCACTGCATGAACCAGCAGCTGCAGCCCCAGCAGAGCCACCCAATCCCTGGGCTGCCACTCCAGCAGCTTCTTGCTCCACATGAAAACAGAAAGATGACAAATAAAAAATGAGAAGTAGAGGGGAAAAGAATGATCTGGGGAAAGGCAGATACAGAGGGAACAAAAATAATAATCAGGAATAAGACATACTGCACAACAACAAGGAAAGAAAACAAGTTCAGAAGGCACAGAGGGGGATGAAAACCTTGGAGTACACAAGATCTGAAAAGGAAGACAAACAGCAACAAGTATCTTCTGCTACACGGGGCTCTCTATAGAGAAAAAAAGGGGGGAAAGTTTGCCTCTATTTAGAATTAACTATTTCCCTTCACCTCCACAGCACATCAGCTTCCAAGTTCCTGAGTCAGTTTTCTCTCTCCCTGTCTGTGCCGGGCAGTTTCTCTCTCCTGTCTGGGGCAGTTTCTCTCTCCTGTCTGTGCCGGGCAGTTTTCTCTCTCCTGTCTGGGGCAGTTTCTCTCTCCTGTCTGGGGCAGTTTTCTCTCTCCTGTCTGGGGCAGTTTCTCTCTCCTGTCTGGGGCAGTTTTCTCTCTCCTGTCTGGGGCAGTTTCTCTCTCCTGTCTGGGGCAGTTTTCTCTCTCCTGTCTGGGGCAGTTTCTCTCTCCTGTCTGGGGCAGTTTCTCTCTCCTGTCTGGGGCAGTTTCTCTCTCCTGTCTGTGCCGGGCAGTTTCTCTCCTGTGTGTGTGGGGTTCAGCCACCTGCACCCCGGGTGCTGCAGAGAGCAGCTGCCTCCAGTGGGAATGGCCAGGGGCTGGCCCTTGCAGAGGGGTTTCACCTGGTATCACAGCAGGAACTGTCACAGCCCATTGCACAGACCTCAGATACAACAAAACAGAGTATTCATTTCTATTCTAAAGAAATTGCCATGTTCATTTGGACATGCCTATTAAGGCTTAGAAAAAATAAATTTGAGCAACTGCCAAATTTAAAGCCTTTTGCTTGATACTATTTTTTTTTCCCCAAGTAGCATAATGGGCCTAATCCATATTGTGGGCAAGTATCCTGTAAAATTTAATTAAAAGCCCAAAGCTGGTAAACAAAGTGATATTATGACAGAGGATATTATGAGAGGTTTCAATGTAACTCAAGTCACAGGTGGTTCACAGTCCATGAACCCCTTTGCAGTAACTACCTACTGTACTTTTTTGTATATGTTACACACTGGAACTTAGTGCCCCTAAATGTTTCCTGGAAGAGGAGATGAAATAATTATCTTGGTATACTTAGCCTTCACTAAACAAAAAAATATTTCCATTTCCACCCTTTGGGATTTCATATGCCCTGAAGTTTGATGGTTAAAAGTGCCATACTAAGTACTAAGACAGATCATAAAAAAGGTTCAGGCTTTTCTCCAGGGAAATGTTATGCTGTGATCTCACTGTTTTCCCAGATAAATTTCATTGCATTGTTTCTTTTGCAGCAGTTTTAGACCCATGTGAATGCCATAGCCAATACCAGATGTGCCTCCACGCACTTGCAAGAGAGCTCTGAACAAAGAAAATCCAGGAGAGCTGGAGTTCTGCTTAATGAGAACAGCCCTGGGACAAAGCTTTAATAGTTTAACTAAAATTACATTCAAAACTTAATTAGCAGAAGCTCTGAACTCACAAGCCGTGGCCCATGAGTTCTAATACACTAATTAGCTAAGACACCCTTTAAAGCCAAGTGCAGCTAAACCTTCTTGAGGAGCTGTCACGTGAGCCCTGGGATCTGAGGCAACATTTGTGCTGCACATGGCAAGTTCAGCATTGTTCCACTACAGAGCTGCTGCACTCACAGTCACTGCAGGTCCCAATTACCCTGGGTAACAAACAAACTATAAAATGTTCATAGCACACAGTCCTACACGCCAGGAGAGATCAAAGCCAGCTTTAAACACGGGCTGTGAGCAAGCTGGTCCAGTGGAAGGTGTTCCTGCCTGTGGCAGAGGGTTGGAACTGGACTGTCATTAAAGACCCTTAAAGCCCAAACCATTCTGTGATGATCCCACAACTTACCCACAGGAATGTGAGCCAACAAACTTGGACAGCTGGACAAGAACTTTTGAAATTTCAGAAAAATTACATCTTAAAGAAGGATAAAAACATTAGAAGTAAAGATTCATTTCAAGCATGTAAAAATCTGATGTTTCATCAGTTTTGAATAAAATGTCAGATTTTTTTAAAAATAACTTTGGTGACACAGTCTGTCTATTTTGACAGATTACATTGTCTGGGAAATAAAATTCACCACAAGATCCCAAACCAGTTCTGGGATATCCCACTCTCTTTAGTAACATTATTCAAGCAAGATTGCTGATTTCAGTAGAAAATTTGGTTGAGTCCAGATTTTGGCATGTGAAGAAGCACCACAGATATTGCAGAACCTCACAAGGGATAGATACAGAGTTTCTTCCTTTAAAATTTTCCCTTTGAAACTAACCCTGAAAAAGGTTAAAATACCTTTTTGTTATGTTGTGTTTCACATAAACATCTGTATTTCAGCTGTTACCATTTCCACATCATGGAAGTTTTCAACATGCCTTACACAGTGAAGAATGGGAAAGAGAAAATTGAATTTAGGGACATCAGGGCAATTTGTATTTATCAAGGAGATTATCCTACAGTCTTAAAGAAAAAGAACAAAAGGAAATTTTACACTCCCGTGACAGATTTCCAGCCAGTGAAATCCACATGCTTAATTTATTTACCTTTGAAGGACAAACATAGACATTGCCAGGATTTGGATCTCTTGTGCCAGGGCATTTCAGAGGTTGAAACCTGATGCTTCCAACAACCAGTCATTAGTTTTCTTTCTCTGAGGCCTTATTTTTCCTGCTAAAAAGGTGTTTCTACCTTTCAAGATAACTAACTTAGGCTAAAATTAGACATAGTTTGCTACCCAATGGTTAAGAAAAGAGGAACCTTCCCAACAGGAAAACTGGGAAACCTTCTCTTTTCCTGCCCCCCAAAGCAATCCAAACCCTTGCAGCATTATTGGGTTATTTTATTTTAATGGATCTTGGTCAGTTTATAAATGTGCTTATATGGCTGGCTGTAACCATAGGGGATAACCTGGAAAAACCAGAGGATTACTCCATTTTGCCTCAATTTTTCTAATGCACACGTGACACTCAAGGTAGAGACAGAAGGCTTTAGAATATCTGGCAAACCAGACAGAGCCACCCCTGGCTGGGGCTGGCCTTGTGTGGCCAAGCCCCCGGCACAGCTGGAGCTCCTTGTACAGCACCTTGTGTTTGCTCTGCTCCCACCCTGAGACAGCACACAACTCACACCTCTGAGTTCTGCAAATATTCTTCTGCTGGAGTGATGCCCACTGCCAACACCCAGATTTGACAGACAATACAAACTAGCAAACTTTGACTAGGGACAAAGCACAGTGTGCTGTAGGAAACCCACACACAGGTCTGAGAACTGGGCCCTGGTACTGAACCTGACCACACACACTTTGGGTCTACTCAACACAGGGAACAACATCTCACCCACCCCAGTGGAGTGGACGCGGGGCATCCACTCTGCTTCCACCAAACACTGCTCAGAGTGGCAGGAAAACATCAAATATTACACATTGCAACAGCTCTGTCATGTGGTGACTCTGTTTTACATGTGGGACTGCATAAAGCTCACACTGACACAAATCCATAGCTAATAGCTATTAGGGTGCTTACTATCTACATGAAGTGTCCTTCTTTTCAGCTTTATATAATGTACATGAGATCCACAAAACATCAAGGGAAATCTTAACCAGGAGTGCAGAAAAACTTGCTCCCAACAGGTTGAAACCAATAACAAAATAAAAAAAGAGAGAGGAGTACATCAAAGTACAGTATTTAGTTCTGCTTGTATGTGTAAAGCACTAAGTCTTCCCTTGAGGATACAGAGTTGTGATGTTTGCTCCTGCACTGTGCTGCCTCCCTTAAACCCATAGAAAGAGTTCAGGCCTCATGATAACTTTGCAACTGCTGATCCAGTAAGCTGCTTAAAAAGACTCTTGATCTCTCAAAGCAAATTTTTTACTTCCAGTTTCAAGTTACATTCCCTATTTCAAGTGACTAAAAAAAGAAGAATCAACGGGAAATATTTTTTTTAAATGAAGAAAAATTAAAATGAGACATGCAAGCTTTCCATAGAAATCAGCCAGGAAGAATTCAGCCATAGCCACTGCTCAGATTTCAGTCCAGACTGTTCAAGATAATAGGCTGGCAGGGAAATGAGGTTAATCTTCCCCCTTCCTCCTGTAAGTAAATGTAGAAAGGAGTCTAGCTGGATCTACAACACAAAAATGAGTTTCCATTGCAGCCACAGCAGTGACTGCTGCTCTGCAGTTGTAAGGAAATGCTTCATGTCACATGGCCAGCAAGAGAAACCCATGGAGAAAGAAAACTCATGAGGTTCATCATCCTTCCTCCCTTCCAAATCCTCTTTAGTCCCCAAGGAAAGATAATGCAATCTCAAATTGGGTTAGATTTTCCATGGCCTGTCAGGACAGCCTGTCCCAGCCAAGAGGGCACTGTGCAGAGCAGAGCTCTCAGGAGCCCAGGCTGGGGCAGCATCCAGGCACCTCTCTGGCTGCAAATGTACCCTGGCTTCCTTCTGTTTCAGAAAGTAATTCACGGAAATGAAGACATTCACCAGAAAGACACCTATAGTAGTTTTCCTCTTTTCATGTTAAGTTTGCAATGAATTTGCCACAGATGGAAAAAATCTGATCTTGTGCCCTAAATCTCCAGTTTGTAGAACTGTTTGCCCTGTAAACTGTCATGAACAAATTAAATGCAAAGTGAATTTATCAGGGGTGTTTATTTCTAGTAAGAATCTGGGAAAAAAAACAAGCAAACAAAAAGCAAACCAACAAACTCTTAGACGATCATTAAGACACTAGAAATGCATATCTAAACATGCAGAACAGTCTCTGTGCTTTATTTCTACTTGTGAAGCAAGACAGGTTGAATTACAGAATCCTCTCAAATTCAAGTATTCCTGTCCATCCCAGGTGAACAATGAATGAGCTGCTCTGTAACCATGATGCCCTCAAAGGCCCTGTAGCAGTTTTGTTTATACAATTTAGACTTCACTTCAGTTACTTTCAATGAGACAGGGTTCAAACAATACCAGTTTTTATTGCCAACTATCTCATTCCCGCACATTATTTGACTAGCAGCACTGCTTCCTAATAACCAATAACCATATTTGCTTCGTAATTAATGCAACTAGAGTTTGCAAAAATTGCACAAGTTGTATCAACAAGGATGAGGCATAAAGGCCTCTGGCACACTGAAACAAATATCTCCTTTTCACACATTCACTCCCAAAGTGTAAACATGAAAAAATATTTGGCTCATTTTCACTTTATTTAGGCCACACAAGACCAGGAGGTGGCAACATTTGGATACTACTCTCATGCTGAAATCTTGAGCATCTGGGAGAAAAAAAAATACTATAAATAAAATATATAGATGATTGAAGTAAATGGGGACTGCACATATGAATCCAAGAAGCTTATTTGGCCCATAGAATGGAAAACCAGCATCAGCTAAAACCACAACAGAAATGGATATAATTTGTCAGGTCCAAATGCAAGAATACAAATGGAAATGACAGAGAGAGAGCACTAAAACCTCAAAGAGGATCTGCAATAGACATCAAAATACTTACAGAAATTACAGAGAAACGAACTTGAAAATAAATGAGGACAAGCCTGTTAATAAAATTAGTTCCTCCAGTGCAGGAAAGGCAAAATAGAATCCGGAAGTCAGGATGCGGGGGGAAAAGGAGATTTATCACAACTAGCATGCCTCTCTTTATAAGAAAAACCCCAAAACCAGTTAATAGTAACTTTCTACTGCCACCTCTTTCCTCCCTAACCAGCACATGCCCTCACCAGGAGCAGTTTATTTATGCTGTGCACAAATCCAGGGGGATATGATGCCAGGTAGTTTAACTACTGATATCCCTGTGATTGTGACAGCTGAGTGCTTTTATGCAAAATATGACTTAAAAATCACACAGCATGTGGAATGAATCAATAATTGAGCAAATCTGCTCTCTCATGAACAGATTTCAGATTCCTGTGTGAGGCACAGCATAAGCAGAGTCCTTGGGCAATCAGACAATACAGCACTGAACTTTATGCAGCAAGGCTTGCTCTTGGATTACATTTCTGAAAACAGTGGTTGGCAGAAACAAACATATCTGTCTTCTTGCCAGAGCTTGATGAGCTCCTGTTGGAGAAAAGGATGCCCCTGCAAAAACCAGGCAGAATTAGGCTTTTCTGGGAAATGGAGGTATAGGGAGTGACCACTTTAGAGTTTGTGTTTTCAAGTGCCTTGCCAACACTAAAGTCTCAAGACAAGTACTGTTTCACTTCAGTAATGTCTAGCAATTATTCTCCTCCATCTGGATCTCAGAATATCTCTGGATACAAGATGACAGTGGCTGCCCACCCCTCTCCAGTCTATCAAAGAGCCTTTCTATTCCATGACTCCCAAATCTGATGCACACAGTACATCAGCCTCAGCCCCTCTTTCAAGAATACATTCTTACAGGTATCAGGGCTCTCCTTTTTCTTCTGTAAGGGCCTCTGATCTAGCAAGGAAGAAATTTGCTGGGATTTATATTCCCTTTCTGTTTTTCTGAAGCTTTTGGTATTCTGTCTTTATCCTTCATGTCTGATATTTGAATCTCACTGTTCTGACAGACACATCATTTCCCTCCTTACAAGTGCTTCTGTTACTCTTTTGACTCCGAACTGATCATCGTTCTGATTTAAATGCAACAGTTCAGTTAACAAGTTGTCTAAAAAGATAATCAAGACTCCTTTTCCTACATTTCCTTGTCACTTGCTAGCCTATAATACTCAAGGGCTTCTATTCCAAAATCTCTTTGAATTACAGCTCCTCATTCACTTCTAGAAGACTCAAGGTTGGATTAAACTTCTTATATTGCTCCTGTTACAATCTTAAAAGGACTCTTTTTGTGTCTTGCATTACTTTCTTTCCATTCTTCATGTACTTCTTTGTCATTTGCACTTCAGTAGCCCTCGGAGGTCCTGATGAAACTGTCAGAAGAGGTTTGCACATTACAGCTCTGGAATAGAGGGGCTCTGCCCCAGGAGTTAGAGATGGAAAGAAACAGAGAAAGGATCGTTATCTTTGTGGGAAGGATGAGCAAGCAAAATACAGACACCAGACTTGCCCAAGCTTCCAAGGAAGTCTCTCTAAGACAGAGAGGCCAGATCTCCTAGAGCTGAAAGGCTCCCTATCTCCTCTCTCTGATATTCTCTTTCCCAGGGCACTTGTGCCTCTCTGAACTATTCAATTATGAAAGACCAACATATAAATAACTGTCATTTGACTTCTGCAGTCTCCAAAATCTGTTTTTCCAAGTGCCAAAGATGGAGTTGCAGCAGATCAAAAGCAATTGGTATTGAAAAATGAGTGAAAGGAGTAAACTGGAATGGATGATCCCCATTTCCACTCAGCAGCACCTCAAGGTACTGAATGGACTAAAATGACAGTCCAAGAGATTTGATATTAAATGAAGCAAACACATGCTTAGAAGAACAGAACATAACATCACTTCTAAGCAAAGATGAGATGATAATTTTTCACAAAAATGCATTTATTGCTGAATGCCTTATATTAAAAAAAAAAATTAAAAAATAAAATTCTACAAGAACCCCAGCCTGGAGCATACAATGGTTTATGCAACAAATACTTGTGAAATGCCTACTTAAAAAGTTAAACCCCCTGGAGGGCTTGTGAATCTTTTACTTGTAATATACCCCTAGAGGATTTTATTTTGTATCCGCCTAGCCTAAAGTTAAAGAGCACTTTTTGAACATGTTTGCTTTACTTGAAGCTAAAATCTGGGTTACTTGGGGGAGGGCAATGGAGAGTCTAATAAATCTTACAATATACTTCTTGGCAAGAAAACTACTTACTGGTGTCATGAAGAAACAACTTTACTGCTCTCTAAAGAAATATTGGTTTCAGAAGTTACTATTGTATTCAAGACACATGGAAGCTACATTAAATCAAGTTGTGAAATATACTTTGGAATATGTGCTTTAAAAAAAGTTAAATCTTAAAACAGATTCTGACATATTAAAAACATGAGGAAAAAAAGGGGAAAAAGGAAAGTTTCTAAGGCTTCCATAAATTTTGAAGGAGGAAGTTTAAAACTTGGGTGTTCCTCTCCATAAGTCACATTCCACAAAGAAACAGCTTGATTTTATGTATATAGTTTTACCATTCAAACTTCAGTGAGGTTTTTTTTAAGTTTCTATTTTCACCATTAAAAACTGTGTATTTCTAAGCAGAGGAAATATGAAGAGGGAGCCCACTTGCTCTGAGAATACCAGCTAGAATATGTTTTCATACTCATATTTGAGAAAGTGCCATAACTCTTGGCTCACAATGCTCCCAGTTACTTTCTTCCCTAAACACCGCATTCACAAATGGATCAGCTAATTAATCTAGACATAATTAATTAAGGCCACCAGCAGCAGCAGAACAAAATTGCTTTGCCAGTTGCCCATGCATCTGGATGTCCTCCCATATGCTGCCCAGAGGAAAAAATTGAGAAGCCTAATCTTTACAGAAAATCAACTGTAAAAACACTAAAGTGAATTTAGACCCTTTGAAAGAAAGCAGATTGAGTAGTCAATTTATCCTCTGAACAGGCTCAGCTCAGACAAGAGCAAGGTGCCATGTTCAATTCTGTACTTGAGGGACCATTACTACAAAGGAAACAAGTTGAATTCAAAGTCCCTCAATTTCTGTGCTTTCTGTTTGAAGATGACTACAGGAATTTGACATGAGAGCAGGTGCCACAATTGTCCTCCTGTGGCATAGCTGGTAGACTGTTAACAAAAAATGTTTTCTTGGAAGTATTTGCAGCCAGGACTAGCTTCTAGTTCTCCTTCCTCACATGATTTATTCTGGGCTAAAGAGGCTAACTCAGTAAAATCAAGACAATAATTAAAAAAAAAAAATCATCTGCATAGGAGTTAGAGTGATGCTTGCAGTCTGTATTTCTTAGTTCCAAACTGCACTTCCTTTCCCAAGCCTGGATATAGCAGATATGGCCTAAGCCACATCACACAACTTTTGTCTTGTTAATCCTCTGTTGAATGCAGAGTGTAATTGTGAAATTATGGTCAGTTATACCAAGTTTGTGGGGGTTTGTTTGTTTTTTTAAGAATGTGATGCTAATGATACAGTGAATTACTACTTCAGCTGCTAAGATGAAGTCACTTGTAGGCCAGAACTGGAAGGAACGGCTCCTAAAAAGTGCAGAACAATATTGCAAGTGAGCATCCTTTTTCTAAATGTGAATTCAAAATTCTGTAGGACATTTTCAACGTATACTTTTCATACAGCAAAGACTCTTTAAGGTGGAAACTTGTTTCCCAATTTAGCCCTATCTTTTGCTTCCTCCGTCACCATTCCTATGGCACTGTGGGCAACAAAAAGAAGAGGGTTAAAATGAAAAAAATACAAAAAACCAAATCTTCAACACCTCAATGTATGCCTTTAAAACATCTAGATTCTGACACATCTGAGTATTAAACTCCATCACTGGCTACTGGTAATTGAAATTAAGCAAGCAGCATATTTTCAAAGCTTCAAATTCCAAAATAAACTTTATTGGGAACCTCAAAATAATTGTCTCAACTCTGCAAATTAGACTGAATATTTAATGTTACACTGCTACCACCACAAAAGGGCTACATCTTTTGATAAAGACACTGATGTATCTCAAAGCGTCCTGGGAGGTTGAAGCTGAAATATTGCAAGAGAAGCTGGCTTGGATCTAGGTTTCAAAAATGACAAAAAAATTATCAACCTTCAGTTCTTAACTGCCTAACATTAGTCTTCAAAGTTAAAAGGGGGATTAGAAACATCACTAAGTAAAGCAAAAAAATACCAGACATGCTGGATTTCCAGTACAGGCCAATTTTATCTCCTAATTATTTAAAATGCAAGCTGCCAAGTGCACCAACCATTATGACAACAAAAATCTGATCCAACTTTGCAACAACAAAAAAATGTTTATCAGAGAGGTCTAAACCACAGACTCATTTTGTAAACTTGGAAGCAATTCCAGAGCTAGTGCCATACATCTCAAAGGAAAAGATAAACCTTCACTCACATTTTTATGTAACAACAAATGGATCAGCGGTCTCCATGCAAAAAAAAAAATTAAAATCCTTCACAGTTGAAGCCACAAGACTTCAACAACAACTCCTTCTTATCAGGGATATTTCCACTAACATAAGTGCAAGTAAAACTCTTGGCAGAAGCGTCCTGGATCGTGCGTTTCGAGAGCAGGGAGTGAGGAACAAAGCTGGCTCTCTGAACACGCACTTGCTCCTCTCAAGAAAGGAAACGTTCTGCCTGCTTCAGGAAGGGTCTTCCAGGGCTTTGTCCGCTTCCAAATCATCTCTGATTTCCAAAAACTTTAAACAGAAATTGAAGCCAAATGGCACCTGAGAGCTATAGGCTGAACAGTGAACTGAAGACTTAAACAGCTTGTGTGAGAACGAGTCGCAGGCGAACCCATTTGGAGCAGGAGGAAAATTTCATGTTCTTGCCTGCCCTTCACATTTTTTCAAATGCTTCTGGAGGACGAGCTGGCTCAGCAGATCAGAAAGGAAAATGGTGTCTTTCAGTAACAGGCTGCTGTTCCAAAGTCAGCCCAGTCTAATGGTGGTGAAAGCTATTATCCAACAGGTGGCCAATGTTGAATGAAATCGGGATTTCACTTCCAGTTCCTGTTAAGTGCCTTCAACATACAACTGGAAGCTTGAGCAGACAGGTCAAGCCCTGGCTCCCCAGGCTGTGACCAAGGTGTGCTGCCAGGGCAGGACAGTGGCTTACACCTGTTTTGTGGCAAAAGGCTTCATTTAACCAGTGCTGTTAAACAGGAATCATGAGTGAGCTTGTGTTTTTAAAAGAGGAGAATTTTACTTACAAGAGTTTTGCCTGATTAATCCCAGCAATGGGATATATGTCTAGTGTGTTTACACTATATAAATTATTATTGCATCAAATTAAACTCAAAACAACTCTTAAATTTTGTTTGAAGCTAGTAGCTGTAGGACCTTGCCATCTGATACAGCTCTGTTATCATGGTTTATGGAGCAAATGACTAAGCTATGAAATTTTACTGGATGGACCTCAGCAAAGTGCTACAGGCCAGTTTCTCAACATTAGGACATCTGAGAGTATGGCTACATGGCAGGCATTCCACAGTAATAGCTCGTGTCAACACTTCTACTGGGGTAAATAAAGGCATAAGCTGCCTCAAATTACCTTGTATTTACTGTGGGGTCTAGGGGAATGCAGACAGAACTCCATGGAGCAGCCAGTTATTGGTGTGTCCACTACCTCACTCACACAGAGACCATCTGCCCAAAACTGCAACCAAACTCTCAGAGCAGCCTCCAAAGCACTTGCTCCTGAGATCTCCCCTAATCAGGCACAGTTTGCCACATGGATAAGAGGGGATGAGGGGGTTTCACCTCTCCCAGCACCCCATTCCATTCTTTGGCAACCATTCTTTGCCTGGTTGCCAAACATCTTCAGTGCAAACAACCTATTTTAAGGTCCCTCTGACACTGGCTGTCCCCACAGGCTTGAAGGGCATGGCAGACCACCATGCAAAAGAACAGTTCCTAGGAGAAACCAAATAATTAGTAACGTGTTTTGGTACAGAAGGGTGCAGAGAACGTGGTCTTCCCTTTCAAGGCACACAAAGGAAAAACCTTGGAAAAGCAGGGAAGTAGATATTCTTTTCTCAGCAATATTTAGTCTAACTCAGCCTCCACCTACAATCACTTCTGCACTGAAAGAAATACACTGTGTAAACTTTTTAACATTTTCTTTCTTTTATATCCTACCAGTGTCTTCTCTCAAGAGTATTCAAAAAAGCTGGAAAAGGGCAACATCTCCTCAGGTGACTCTACAGTAGGAATTGTCTTCTGCACCACAAGAGTAAAATTCACTATTTTCAAAGCTGTGTTTTCACTTGTGTGTTATTAGTGACAATGTTATTGATGACCCAGTAACAAAGAGAATAAACCCCACATTGTCAAGACTGTGACTACATATATATGCACACATTCAGGAAAAAGAAGGCAAATTTAAAACAAGTATTTCAATAATAAGTGAGTGTTACAAAATGGTATTTTTCCTCCTAAATGCATGGATAAAGAACCTTTTGCTAGTCTCTGAATTTGCCTTTCACAGCTACATCATCAAGCAATGTCTTACCCAATAAAAATATTTCTGCAGAATTTAATAACTACATCTATAGCACCTTGTCCGAGATTCAAAAGCTTTGGAAATTAAAATATGGCAAGAGCAGAATTTATGACAACTCTGTGAAGTAATGTCTATGCATACACTCCCCCTTAATGTCATGATTAATTTACTGTTAGGACTATATTGTAACAAACTTAAGTTACTGGTTCTCCCTCGAAACAATGCCCACCCACAAAAGCCAAGCTGTTGGTCCCTGTTCCTGCTGAGCCGTTTTCTGCCTACTGAATGATGGCAACCAGAGTAAAAGTCAACAATTCTCAGATGTGTTAAAAGCTTCAAGCTCTTTGCAGCACTCCCCATAAGCCATAAGCAAATGTGATACTGCAAAATGGCTTGTCATCACCCTCTTCCTGCCCTTCCCAACACATATATTCCTCATGAAGGGATCTTTTCTCTCCAACAGCACCTTTGAGATACTGAAACCTTACTGCTCTAGGATAGGAAATAGCAGGCAAAGATGTCTGCTCCTACACAAACAATTCTATTTATGAACTGAAAACAACTTCCAGGGTTGGCATTTCCAATATATTTATTATTTCAAGGATCATTAATCTTTATAAAGGACAGAGCTCTGAGTTATAACTAACTGCTAAAGCCATGCCTAAAGTAACAACACTTCTATGTCGAACGGTATCATGTAAAATATATTCATTGAAAAGAAAAAAAATCCCATACATCTCAGTTTTGCTGGCATAGATACGCACGGTTATTCTGTATTTTCAGTAGAAGAAAGAGAAATGGACAGAGTTCAATGAACTGAACTTTGAAGACCCTTTTCCATTACATACTTGAGAAAGTTTAAGAGATGTAAACTGCAGCTTTAACAATTCTGAGTGGAACTAAAATCGGCACCACTTTCCAATGATTATTACACATTCAAACAGACTGCTACTGCCATATCTTTACAACCAATTTTTCCCAAGTCCTACTGTTATTTCTCATCATTCTCCTTCACAGATCTGAGTAACCTTTTTTTCAGGCATCAAACAATATAGACTAAATTCTCATTCAGTCTCTAATTCAGTATTTACTGGCATGTTTACACATGGAAACAGATTGCAATAGGTATTCCAGAAAAGCTGCTCTGCAAACACTCTGTATCACAATAAAAGTCTGCACAAGTAAGCACATTAATTACTGACAAATAAAAGCACTTTTCATTCTTTCATTCTATGTCTATAACAAAGGGTCTTATCAGCTTCCCTACATAAACAAGCAGTAAATAATCTGCCCTTTCAGTCTTCTTGGTTCAACCACCCTTAGCTCTTCTGTGAACTTCTTCAAGCTTGCCCATTATCTTTTTGGTTTTGTTTTGGTTTTTTTTCTGGGAACAAAAAGATATTACAACGGTGGCAGACAATCACAAATTGCACACTGCCTGTGCACACTGCCAGCCTTGGACTGCTTCAGCATCCACACTGAAGTACAGCCCAGTGTGCATGCCCACACACACTGGCACCCACAGATCTCATAGGGCCAAGGTGAGCATTTGCAAACTCCACAAGGAACGATGGGGAGGGCAGAGTAACGATGCTTTAGATCCATGCCAGTTTCTGAAGAAGTGATGTCCCCTGCCATACTCCAGAAGGAACAGCAAGTAACAACTCAGCCAGGGTTGTAGCCTGCACTCATTGAGATTTCCTACTGACCTTCAATAATTCCCTAATGAGGGGTGCAAAAAGTCCACAAAAGGAAAATGATTTCTCCAAAGGTCACATTCAAATGCTTCTAAATGAGTGATTACTTTCAATTCTGACCTCTTTGGTATCAATTGGAACTTGGCCTGAGAAAATGGTTTCAGGACTCTGCCTACTGGTTTGTTTGTACAGTGGCACAGGAAATATGTAAATAGATTAAATTTACAACAAAGTGCCAAGCATTTGAGATCGCTGGTTCTGTAATATTCTCTGCTACATGATTATAACAGCCAGAGGCTGACTCTAGGCAGTCAGCACTAAAGCCCCTCTGAAAGCAGACACCCTGCAGGGCCCATGGACTCTCTGCCCACCATCCCAGCACCATCACACGTGTTCACACATTATCAGCCTCTGCTCAGAGCGAGGCCAGTCTGAAATTACACTGAGTGTCACACACCAGGCTACAGACACAATGGGTGACAGCACAGGGAAAAGCATCTTCTGTGCCCGGCTGATTTGTCCTGTTCACTTTTGGGTACGTGATTCTCACTGCCATTCATAAAGCATGTCTTCTGAAGAGAATTCTGATTTAATTCCTAACCTCCCCCTCTACAAACACATCACTGAGTCAGACCCAGCTTAACAGATCTGAGCAGGCAGCTTAGAGAGTTTCTTAGTGTTCCTCTTCCCTGTTTGAAGTTCTCCAAAACCAAGGATGTTCATGTTTAGTTTAACCCTTTACCATGCAACAGTGAATTTCAATTACTTGAGCAATGAAATATATCAGACTATCAAACTGAAACAAAGAAAGAAAAGCTTTCCTAATAAGATAGCATGACAGGACATTTACTTTCTTCTCTGTAAGAACATACAAGTTTTCACTTCAAGAGAATATATGATAGAAGTACTATTTTTAACATTTACAATTTTTAACAGACAATTAATGGTACATTTTCTGCTCTACAAGACTAGTTGTCCTTTTTTGTCTGAATATTCAGAATTTGCCTAGTAAAAGAAAGGATCTGACTGCAGCAGAAAGAAAACTTTCTAAAACAAAGACATGATGAAAAAGTGAGACTTGCACTACTAGCACAGGACATCTCCCAAGCCACATGGGTGAATTTTAACATTTATATCCCTGCTAACTAGACACAGGCTCAAACCAAAAACCACAAATATGGTGAAAGTCTGAAAGCAGATCTGAATTTTATAACTCACACCCCAACTCCTCTCTTAACAATGGCTGGAAAATGCTTTTAGAATCTCCTACAATATTTGTTCCATACACAGGAAATGAGTTTAATAGTACATCTTGGGGGATTAGCTTTGTTTAGCTGTCCAAACCTTTCATTCAAAGTCTGTAGATAGTATTGCTTTAGTTGCTACACAGAAATAGACATATTTCCTGATGGGATGCCTCCCTTGCTCATTCACCTTAATCCCTGTTAACTTTATAGGATGCTACAGTGCACATATCAGTGGCTGCAAAGGAAGTCCTTTATACAAGTTTCTTGGCCTCCCTCTATTCACAGCATGAAAATGGTGAAGATAAATATACAGCTGAAGCATGGGAATTGGGAAGTTGGATAAAAAGTATTACATTCTTGCAGAGGAATTCCTCATTTCTAGACAACATAAAGCAGCTCCTGAGGATGAATTTACTGCTTTTCTGCTTCAGCATAGTGGGCTGTATTATGACCCTGTAATCCACTGTGAGCAAGGCAGCAGCAGAGAGCTGCACTGGCCTGGGGCTGTCTGAGAGATGACTGTGATTCACTGAATCACAGTTTCCTTTCCAATTTCCACTCTGCCTCAAGTAACACAGCCAGCACTGCCTCTGCACTGTCCTCTGCCCTAAATGATTCTGCTCATGAGCTGGGCTATGCCCCACTGTCTTTCCACTCAAAACCAGGCAAGTAAGGAAGTAGGAGATTTGAGGAGAAATTCTTTAAGCTCCAGAAACATGCACATGCTACACATGTTTTATGTTAGCCATCTGTACAGTAGAGCAAGGTGTGGTTATTCAGTAGATACGGTGTGTACGTGCCTCAAGCCTTAGTTTGGTGTGCTAGACAAGACATGATTGCAAAGGATTCCTGGTGTTCCACACCAAATGCACACCCTGCTAGTTAGACCACCACATGGCTTTGTTTCTCCCTCAAGACTTAGTTTCTGAAGAATGTAGCATTTAAATCAAGCTAGAGGAAAGGCAACAGCTGTTAAAATAGAAGCATCTAACACATTTTGAGGCCTGAGGAACTGGGAGGGAAAGGAAGCACAGGGCAAGGACTGAGAAAGTGTGATCTGTGAGCCATAGGTGGCTAAGACAGCTTTCAGTGTCCAAAGGGAGAGGGGAAAAACCCTGAAAACAACAATAAAATCACACAGACTAAGAACCCTGATTCCAGCCAGACTGACCAAATTCTCCAAAACCACAGAGCTGCTAGATTAAAACCATCCTTACAATTCAATATTCAGAGAAATCATCCTTAAATACATAATAATAGGGATTGAGATGCCATAAAATCCTCTTTAGACAGGCAGAATATTCCTGAATTCTCTCCATATTTACAAGGAGTGGGGAGCAGGGAAGTTCCAGGCTGGGATGTGCCTGGCTGCAACATGCAGCTCTGGGGCTGTGCTCACTGCTGCCAGGCTGACAGGACAATGAGTGCCTCTTCAGCACCATATATTTAGCTGTGCTCTCTATTGTTTAAAAGAACAAATCACATCCGCAGCAGAGAATTTAGCAGGACCAACTAAAAAGCTTGGGAGTACCCATCACTAACCATCAGTCACTAACCATCAGTCACCATCAGGCCTTTTAAACATGACCGTGGGTGATGCATCACAGACAGCACCAAAGCAGGAGGGAAGAGGTGTTAATTAACCTGTAAACCTGCCCCACTTTGTGCTCCACACAGCACAAAGGGCCGCCGGATCGGAGGCATAGTTCACCCTCATTATAAGGCTCTCCATTACAAAGCCAGTGCAAAGAAAAGCCTACTGCTTTGACTCACCACCCCACTTCAGTTCTTTGTAAACATTTTGACATGCATTTCACTCATGGACAAACTCTGCTGCTCCAGAGAATAACCTTCAAGAGAGGGTAATTTCATTATTCAAGCAAACACCAGAAAAACTTCATCTCCTTGCAAAGCTTCCAGTCGAACTGGTGCATCAGAGCCTGTCCTCAGTCGAATTTGAACAAACCTTTTCCTTCCCAATTTAGTTATGTCGTGTAATCTGTTTCATTTAGTAACAGTGGTGGAAGTCTGGCATTCTCCTCATGCTGTATTTTATACCTATTCTAGTTACACACATGCCATCCCTACATTCCTATTAATCTTACCCTGGCTCTATATGCATCACCAAGAGCAAGGCAGAGCAAAAAGCAAGAAGTTGACATCACTCGTATGCACAAATCCTTGGACAGGCCTCCATGAGAGTTGAGATTCAGCTCATACATGAAAGACACATCCTTCTCACCACCTTCTACTCCCTTGTCCAAAGTCTCATCAGCATGACTGAGAAGTAAAATATCTTTTCTCTCTGTATGTCAAAACTGCTTTGATTAAGAAAAACTTTTTAGAATTAGACTTCTTGAGCTACTGGATTGTAACAAGAGCTGGACAGTTCAGAAAGGCCCCTTTCAGAAACATTTTAGGAAGATTACTGTAGATCAAAAGAAACAATGTAAGAGGTTGGGCTATTTTGCAAGGGGAGATTATATAAACTTCAAGGAGAATTCAAACATTCTTTTTCATTCTTACTTTGCTCAGGAAAGTAGGTGATAAATACCTGGGTTGTTCATAAAAACATAGCAATGAATTAAGAGTACAGCTGACACTGAAGTTCTTAATGAACTATAAATATTTCTCTGATGGAGAAGGTGGGGAAAAGTGCATAAAATCAGTAGGTTCTAAGAGAAGACAAATGAGACTAAAGGAGTGGCAAGTGTTTAGCTATTTTGGGTGAAGAGTATCTCTGTGAAGATATGAACAACCTTAGAAAAGATAGACACTTGAAGCTAGGATCTGGACTAGAATGCATGGCCCCTGGATCTCACTCCTAAACCGTAAATTCAGAGTTTCAGAGAGCAGGCAGCACCACAGCAGTGGCTATCCATCCCTGGCCACCCACATTACAAACACCTCCCAGCCCCACATCCCAGCCCAGACCAGTCTGCTAATCTCAGATGACTTCAAAGCCTACCTGCCTTGCAATCCAGGGAGCTTAAGAAAACTGTGTTTAACCTATTACTCCACCTCCTTAAGTACCACAGGGCTGACATCCTAGCCATGAAAATCCCAACCACTAAGCAGAGACCCAAGGGGCATCACCAGCAGCCCAGTTAGGAGAGGCCCATGCTGTTATCAGAGCCTGTGTCTGAACCACAGACAGATTTAACCCCCAGGGATCTTCCTGCCACACAAACCTGAATATAAAACATGGTCCAGCTCCACGTGCAAATGGATAACTCTGAGAAGTGCTGCACTAGAACATGCAGTTCCCAGCAGACTGAGCTACTAGAAATTCCAGTCCCAAGAAAATACAAAAAATTATTTTACGATTGAAACAAAAAGGGGCACAGCCCAGATATCCCATCTGTACTGGCTGTACTTCTGATGTGCCCATTCTCACCTCCTCCCCTTAACAACCAAGTCAATGATTTTGTTATATTTGCATGTTTGCATGTTGTTTGCATGTTATATGCATGCTATTTGAACTCATGTCTTGGACTGTGTCCTCAATACCTTGATTTTGCCTTTCCATCCATTACCAAGCCTGTTTACATAAGTTGAAGATGCACTCTCTCCTCTGTCCACTTGCTTCTTTCAGGCCTCCCTTCAGAGGAGAGGTCAAGCCTTTCCTCTCACCAGCCCTCTCTCTCTTCTTTCTTAGGAGAACATTTTCACCCAGTCTGAGGGGATTGCATTTTGCTCTTACCTGTTTGATCAATTCTTGTGAGACAGGATCAAATGAGATTGAAGGCCCAGAAAGCCCCATGCTGTGTACCTTGCATAAAATGTACTTTCTCTTACACTAGAAAAAGGCTTACATGACATATATTTTTTATAAATATATATATATTGAAATTTTGAAAGTAGGCAAAAAACATTATAATATCATAAGGTGGCAAGGGATACAAAAGAAGAAAAAAAAACCACAGTGAACAGAATCCTTTTTTATAAAAAAGAAAACTATGCTTAACACAAACTCCTTCATGAATTCTCTTTATACTTCCAGCGACACAAATTCACCATTCTGCTGACACTGTTGCTGACGCTACTGAAAAAGTCACCCAAGATGGTTCATTTTAAAATAAAATTTTACAAGGAGACAAAATGAGGATTTGTAATGGAACATTTCCTTCTACTTAATCGCTGCATCATTACTGAAATGGTATAAAGTCCATTTGGTCTTTTAATTGATTTAATGATGAACATATAATATTTTGGGGATAACTCCCACAAAGACATCCAGTTAAAGGAGTAAAATATTAAATTATAGTTGCCCAAAACAGTCCTCCCCTAATTTACTTAATGCCAACAAAGAAGAGATCCCTGGAGTGAATTCTGTGTTTCTAATACTGCTATCAATTTTAATACTACCTTCACTCATTTCAAGTCACTGAGCAATTTTAAAGTATTTACAATCATCAGTCAAACAAGGAACCATTTCAGCTCTTTGACCTTAGAATCATGAGGTATAAACTTTCAACTTCCATAGGGAAGATATTTTTAAAACGAAGAGTGCATTTCCCAGAATAATGATGCTCTAATACTAAACAGCAGCTCAGTTATTTTGTGTTAAGAAACCAAAGCCCTTCTTACACAATTTCAAAGCAGCAGCTGTGACTTTGAAACTAGGAACTCATTCTGGCCACCTGCTTTAAAACCAGCCAAAATAAACGTGGTGGGATGGTTCCTGTTGATAGCCATGGGATGGCAGGGCAGCACAGGTTATTTGCTGCCAGGGCTCAGGTCCCAGACATCACTAACTTCTCCAGGATTTCATCTGGTTGAAGACTTTGGGATCAAGCTGCATCTGAAAGCTGGATTAATTATTAAGTGCTAGTTTGCAGTCCTGTTACTCAAGAGGAGCAAACCTTCATTGCACAGCTGAGATATATTGTTCACGGCATGCCATTCACAGTGTGGTGTTTTACTCCCACAGCAGATGATACTTCCTAATCCCTTGCCAAACAGAAAGCATTATGGTCTGGCTTACAAGGTATTGGTTTCTTTGAAGAAAGAGTTTGTTTTGCTGCTGTGTTTTTTGTTGGTTTTGGGGTTTTTTAAATAACTCAAACACATCAATAATAGCAGTAATGGTAAACTAAGAATTATTACTTTGAAACCTCAAACTAGCCTACTTCTTCTAGACTTACTAAATGCAAAAAAACATTGCAAAAAATAGTGTCCACCAGTGCAACTTAGGTGAACACTAACTAAACCTTCCCAGATCCACAACCACAGCAAATGTAGCAGAGTGTACCTCAGAAGATATTTCAGGGCCTAATCCCGCTCTCAGCAGAATTAACAGAGAGTTACTGAACTTCCATAGCAAAAGGATTTGGCCCACAAAATCTCAGCCATTTCTAATTCTCACTGCTAAAAAGCAAATGTGGTCCCCCTCAAAAAACTCCACTACAAAGTACTACAGAAGGAAAAGAAACCTTAAATATGTAAAAACATACAAACATGTTCCTAAGAGTTTAATTTAATATAACATTGTTAAAGAAGGAGAGAAGAAAAGAAAAAAAATCAGGTCATTCACAAGTGTCCTAAGTTCTTTCTGCTTTCTACCCCTGTGTGCCTTGCTTTCCCCCTTGCACTCTCCTTGTGCAGAGGCACATTTCAGACAAAGCAGCCACTGTAACACTCACAGTGCCCAGGTGGGAACACGCTCTTCTCCTTATGGCCAGCAAAGGACACACGCTTTGATCTTCAAGGAAAAGACTCTGGATGGTGCAACTCAAAAGGCTGCTGCAAGTTTATTTCTTGGTTTTTTTTTTCCTTCCCTATAAATTATCCCTCCTTTTGATATCTATTCTTGCTCTTGAAAAAAAAATAAAAATACACACATCAAGTTAAGATGAAAACTGCCCACACGACAAGTTTGTGTTTACAAGCTTAAGAGCAAGTTTCACTTGAACACAGGTCAATGCCTCTTTAAGAAAACATCATATACCAAAAAAATCACACATGGTTAGAACACATCATGAGCAGAGAGGAATTGTGGACTCAGTCTGTGAGGCACCGAGCCAGCCTGAGAAGCCCTTTGAAGTTAGAAAAACATCCTCTGGTCAGAGCACATTTGTGAAGCCGTGGGACAGGCGCTTTAAACAACATTCACTCGCGATCACCTGCGGTGTGCCAGCGGATTGGCGCCTGGGCAACTTCAACAACGTAACCCTTTCTACTCCACCAAGATCACTCACTCCAAAATCCCTCCTATCAACAGCACAGTCACAAACTGCGTGGCAAAGCATGCACCTTTCCCTCTCTGTACAGCTCAGGCAGGCAGTTCCAGCAGAAGTTTGGGGAAACCCAGCCACAAGCAGACCTTGGTCAGCAGAAGAAAGGCCACTGTCCCTGGCCACAACAGTGCTGACACAGAGGGAAGGGCCACTAAAAAGCTGCACAAGGCACAACAGAGTCAGGAATGCAGCCAGGCATGACACAGAACACTGCTCATCACCCTTGGCAGGAGAAGGAAGATGCTTGGCTGTGGAAGGCTAAGTCCAGGTAACACAAGGGGTTTTTCCACTCCCACCAACACACAGATAAGACTGAACATCAGAAGACTTTTCTAGCAAAGGCAGCTCCCTCTGCCCAGCTCTGCCACCAGCTACTAGCACCCAGCTCCCTAGCAGCAGTGAGCTGTGCCAGCCCAATTTAAAGCACATCCACCCCCTGATCTGGCACTCTCAGGCTGGACTCTCAGAAGAGTCTCTAACTGAAGGCAGCAGGGGCTGCACAGTCCTCACCCTGCTGGATACTGGAATTGATGTGCAGTAGCAGATGAGCTTGCCTAGAGCCCATGTCCATTGAGACAGTGGACGAGCAAGCCTCACCCTGCCTTTGGACAGGGTTCCTGCTGCTATCAGGAGACACTCAGACTGCACACCAGGCCAGGACTCTTTCCTTCCTTAAAACATACCCCTAAAGGCACATCATTAGCATCTTTCTCATCTAACCATTCTGCTCTTCTGTGTTTGACAAGCTTTCCTACTTTCCCCAGTGGTGGTGAAATTCCCCTCATTTTTGAGGAGGCAGGACTGCCAGTGCTGCCATCAGAAACACATGAGGAGGGTCAGATTACCCTGGCAGAGCTAATAAGGGACCTCACAGCCCTTCTGCTTCTCCCACAGGACATTACCCATTGTCTGTTATTCAATTACTGACAAATCTAGGGGGCTTCCCACTGCAGTGCCTTTGCTTTCTGTCTTTCCAAAATGGGGAAAATCAGAGGTGGTCACAGATTAAGGGCCGATTGTTTTAGCAGAGGTTTGTTCTGTATTTGAACACATGTATGTTTAATGAATAAGCACAAACACCTGCATGCTGCAGTCTAGCTGGTCCCTCCTGGATAGCAGCAAATGCCCAAGGACACAGAGCTACTTCAATGTGCCTTACTTTTGAATTTCAGTACAGAGTTCTCACAATTTTCTTTTTCCTATATGGCATTAAAAAAAAAAAAAAGAAAAGAAATCAAACACTCATCTGGAAAAGAGTGCAATGGTAAGGCTGATGACCAAATTCCAGTGAAGTCTATATAGCATCAGTGAATACAATACTTCCTTTCCAAATGCTATGGGTTTTTTTCTTTCTTTTTTGTTACACATCACCACATTGCAGTCTGAGAGCAACTATCATTCAAAGTAAAGCCCTGTACAATAGCTTACACAGGAAGAGATCTCATTTACTTCTTTATGCTGTGCATTAGTCCAGACTTAAAGATTTTGTGTGCTTCCTATTAGTCATAAATACATGATTGAAAACACCCTTAGAGTAGAAGAAAAAAAAAATGAGATGTGGTTCAATACTTTAACAAACCAACCTAATTAGATAAAAAAACACCTTCATACAATAAAAATGTGGCATTTTAATGGGTATTAAGCAGTGCTGTGGGAATAGCCTCTTTCAAAACATGCTTTTTAAACCTATCTGGAAAATTACATTGCTAATTACAAATGGGAATTTAAGTGGCAGTACAGCTGGGAAAAACTTTTGTGAACCTGTCATAAAATGATCAGATAAACTGCATCTGCAGGGGAAAATACACTGCCATTACACCAGCAATGTAGCTGCCAGATTAAAAGAATATTAGTCTCGTGAACCTTCCCTCGTCTTCCACTGATGTGGCAGAGAACCCAATACAAAACCACTAAAACCAATGAGAAGCTTCCCCTCTATTACAGCAGGACTTTTGCATAAAGCATCACAGAAATAATGCAGGATTTTAAAAAATTATAGAAACAGTCTTACCTGACTGCACCGAGTTAGTTAAAAA
Organism: Melospiza georgiana; assembly: GCF_028018845.1. Classification (NCBI taxonomy): domain Eukaryota; kingdom Metazoa; phylum Chordata; class Aves; order Passeriformes; family Passerellidae; genus Melospiza; species Melospiza georgiana. The sequence goes on along the minus strand of NC_080443.1, from coordinate 9,401,128 downwards.
TATACATTTAAATGTAATTTATTTATGGGATTTGAAAAAACTCCTTTTACATATAAATCCACATCAGGAACAAGACCTTGCACATAAGCTTTGCATAAATAAAAGTGGCTTTAACTGAGATAACCTATGAAGTTTATCCTCAAAATAAAATTAAATATTCAGGATGGCTAAATGAGGCACAGTTTTTCCATGGGAAAAAATATCAAAGTATTATTTATTTTCCTGTAGGTACTTGTTTTGAAAAGCCTTTCCTCCCCACCTGGCCTTCTGCTAAAAGCCACAATCTACATTTAAACAGTGTGTACGCTTTAGAAAATTATCAACCATCTTTTTTTACAGCAGGAGCTTATGAAATTATTTGATCCACTTTTCATATAGAAAGTCTATGGCTGACCATAAATAGGCAGGCTCCCAGTATAAACTTACCAGGAGTACATCAAAGACCTTCCTCTAGGATCAGACGATTGATTTCTTCAATGCTTTTTAGAATTTCTTCCAGGATATTTTGGGTTATTGCCTTAGACCTTTGCTCAGCTGGAATGACAGATATTCTGTTTGCTGGACTGTGATGTTCTCTCTTTACAGGGGAATGAGTGTCCGTAGTGTATACACACGTACACTACACGAACAGAGAGAGACTTGGAGAGTTCACAGGCAAAATTATTATTTATTGTTTCAAAAAGAGCAGTTTATTACAGCAACACTGATACAGGCTTAACCGCAGCATCTTACGCAATACAGAGACTGCTTGTTATTCTGTGAGCTCAGGGCTGGGACTCTGCTCTGAGAAAATCCCCACTCCCCCAAACAGGCATTTGTTCTTCCTATTCACACAAGGCACAAGGCTTAGCCTTACAGCTACTACCCTCTTTACCCAACTCTCTTGAAACTAACTGTCCTGGAAGTATGAAAGATTTTTAAGATAGGACAAGAAGCAGCTTAGTCCTTACCTACCACTATCAAATCTTTGGGGAATCAGACAGCAAACTATCTCCGTGGGCAATGTGACACACTACCCACCGTTCTCCTTCCTCCCCCAAGACAAATCTGTCACCTCCATACCACTCATCATCCGCATCAGAGTGTGGATCAAAAGATCCGAGGCTGCTCCCAAATCCCATTTCTCCTGCAAGACGGTACTTTGTTCTGTCACTTCCCTACTGAGTCTATCCCCTTATTTTATGCCTCACAGCATGTGTGGCTGCACCCCAAGATCAAACACCCATGCATGATTTTCTTTCACAGATCTTGAATCACAATGTTATACTTTAATAGGAACCTCAATATACTTAATCCCTTTAAAGCTGCCACAGTAATGCCCCCAAATGCATTAAATTCCACCCTAATCGCAAAATACAAAGTATTTCTCTGGGTGGACAGTGCACAGACTGTTCTGACCACATGCCAATCCACCTCTGAGCTAAAGCAACATACACTGCCTGCATTTGTTAGTCAGAAGTCCAAGGATACATGGCTGAAAATTCCAGACACCTGAAATGTCCTATGCTGCAAATTTTGCTCGAAACATAACTGAACATTTAAGGGAGGATCTCACATTCTCAAGCCATTCTCATTGCAAATGACACAAAGAAACAAGAGCCATTGAGTCTGCGTTTAAATCCAAACCCACTCAAACTGAAAGCAAGGCTGGTAGATGTCCCCTTTCAAGGTGTAATCGAGACACCCACACCCCATCAGCCAACTCAATGAGTTTCAGAGTCCACTGAATTCTCAGACTGAGGAGGGTTAATGGATAAAATTACCAAATTATTGTAGCATTGACAAAAAGCTGAAAAACTGCTTGCCTGATAAGTCTTGTTGACAAGTATTAAACTTTATTAATAGCCCTAGGTTTAAGGAACAACTACCTTCTATGTACATTTGGCAGGGACCTTGGTTTGAACCAAGGAACCACAGGGTATTCTGCTCCCCTGCTGAGGGGTTGGTCACTGCTGGGACCCTTTAGGTGTATTTTTACAGGGCTCTTCTTGGCCATTGAGGAGCATCTCAGGCACTGATAGCATTTCAGTCTCCTGTGGCCACTGTCAGGTCATCGGAGGAGCAAAAAGATTTATACCAGCAGAAGTTTTACAGACCAAAACAATAGGATCATTTATTGCTCTATAATATATAGTAGGCCAAACCACAGAATTGCAGAGTGGTTCAGGCTGGAAGGAACCACATCATCTGGGTCACCTGCTCCAGCAGGGCCATCCCTGGGCACAGGCCACAGGATTGTGTCCAGAAGGTTCTTGAATCTCTCCAGTGAAGGGAGACTCCACAGCCTCTTGGACAACCTGATCCAGGGTTTGGTCACTGCACAAGAAGTTCTTCCTCATGTTCAGGTGGAAATTTCTGTGCATCAGTTTCTTCCAGTTGTTTCTTCTCCTATTACTTAGCACAACCAAGCAGAGCCTGGCTCCAGCCTCTTGACACCCTCCCTCCAGATACTGATAGACAGTGATGAGGGCCCCTCTCAGCCACCCCTTCTGAAAGTGCTACAGGACCACCCCAAAAGACACTGCAGCACTCCTTAAACAATTAAATTCTGTATGGCTAAACCACAAGTACTCCTGAGGTATGATGGGCACCTATCAGGTGATGTGAGACACAAAACAAAGACATTTGGGAATCCAGCTGAACACTTGCTTACAGACAAAAGCCTGTTGGAAAGCCAAGTCCCATGGCAAGCCAATGGATCACCTTATTAAACAGTGGACAGTAAGTTACAAGGCAATAAAAAACATGCCATATTGCTCTGATGACAATAAATCCAGAAGCCTACAGAAAGTGAATGCCCTGTACAACAGATCCCCTTGCAGAGACACCAGGGGAGCAGTGATTGAAGGCACACAAATCATTTCCCCTTTCTCTTAGCTTACAATAAAAGCCAGCACAGCCCTTTCACCACAGCTAACACCACTGGCTTTCCACCACTGCAATGAGAAATGTCATGAGATACTGCAATACAAACACGCTTTGCTGGCTCAAAAATCAGACACAATGAAGATTTTGCATTTGGAACTTTGTTAATAATTCCTGAATGCAATACAGTCCAACTCAGTCTCCCATAGCTGTAGTTACTCTGTAGGAGTAAATACAGGCTTAGTTTTGCTGCCAATGTTGGCAGATATGATTAAATAAATTCACAGAGAAAGTATATTTGACCCTTCCTTCACATTAATGTTTTTAACTACAACTTTACCTCATTTTCCATGAAAAGATTTTAAACTATGTGATATTTATAGATAACTCTCAAGTATTCAAAGTAACTGGGATATGAAGAAAAATTAGTTCCATTAAAAAAAAAAAAAAAAAAAAAAAACCAAAAAAACAACTTCAAGTATTTCATATGTCTGAACATCTACCATTTGCTTTCCAACCAAGGTTTGATGCTGACATTCACGAAGCAAAATCTGTCTGCAAGGATTTCTATAAAGGCCAACATCTGCAGCACTGGGAGCAATGTTCCATTCTGATTTAAATATCACTGCTGAACAATTATTTCCCGAACTTTGGAAAAACTAACTCCTACAAAGTTTCAGTACTCAAGAGACTTCTCTTTCCTCTGTTCATAACTCAACTCAAAAGAAACCATAAAAGTCAACTGAGATCTTCTTCTGAAGGGTGCATACAAATAGCTACTTACTGAGCTGCTCCTGGGTCTTATTACAGATCCCAAAACCTACAGAAAACCCTTCTGTTAATGAATGCTGCTGTAAAGAACATTCCCCTATGTCAACTATCATGTGCTCTAAACATCTCTTTTTTGTTATAACTAAAGTTTTAGTGTGAAGTCTGGACTGCATTATTTACATTTAAGATACTAAAGAATATAACGAATTGTTGTTACTTTTCATCCCAGATTACAGAAAAGAATACACTCGACAACCAAGGCCGCCTCATTCAGAAGAATTAAAAGTTTCACTAAGCCAACAGGGACTATCAGGAGCTCAAGAGACACAGATGAGGACTTGACCCAGCTACTACAGAGAATATGTTTTCTTCTTACAAACACCAACCTAAGTAACTGCACTTTGGCGGGGGTGGGAGAAAGAGGGTTGTTAGAGATCAAAAAAAGAGTTCCTTTAATGAGATTGTTTGCAGAAACTTCATGGGCCATTCGGCTTTCCAATCAACATGCCAAATTAAAAGTGCACCACATTAAATCTGAAACACCTATAAAACAAGCCCTGATGAAATACAGACAGTCTTCCATCTACCTCCTCCATATGGCTCAGGCAAAGTTAACTTTTAATTTCATAACACAAAATATTTAATTTATGCTTTTCTTCATATGTCAATTTAACCTCTGGCACATAGCTTTGAAACCATATAAGGATGCCTAACACTTTCCATATGGCAACTGAATTGTGGCTTTTAATTGCACCAACTGGTATCATTCAAGGATAATTCCCCTGGAATCCAGCTTTCTGCTACAGTATTGGCCAATTCACTAATCTCATCACCATGGCACTAATACTTGCAGAGACTCTTTGATTGTTAATATTCATATTATAATTTTCCCAAACCAGAGCTGTCAAGATATACTATGTACACCACTAATTAAATTATCTTGGTTTGTTGGCACCAAATTTCAACACTAAATAAGATTCTGCTTTTCTCTCCCTCAATACAAAGTTTGGTAATTTTATTTTAAATGCCATAGACAATATTTTTGTGTACTAAAATACTTTTTAGTCATACCAATATCAAGAACTGCTGGGCCTGTTGTTTATTCTCATCTTCAGAGTCAATAAAAATAATTATTTATATAGTACTGACATTAATGGACTTGAAAACATTTCAGTTAAAAAAAAAATCACTTCAAGCAATCACTCAAGATAACATCCAAGGAAACTTTCATTGCTCTTGTCACCATACCAGTAAGAAGGCAGACTTTCAAATGTCACTTTACCCACTAAATGACCATAAAGTAGTGCTACAATTAAATCCTGTATTTCAACAGCCTTTAAGCCATACTATGTACATAACACCAAAAAAAAATCTCATTTCTGTTTATTATTTTCATTTTGGATGAATGACCTACAGCTGTGTCTTCTGTAAGGCGATGTATTTTTAATATGCACACACACACACAATTTAACAGTGGGGGACTAGGAAGAGCTTCTTTTTTAATTTAAGATTGATCATACTAGAGGAGCAGTGAAGTTGACACTGGTGTTGTCTCCTCTCAGCCATGCAAGGAATGCCCATTAATGTCACTGGCAGTTACAGGCACAGAACAAATGGAGAACAAGCTCCACCTCTGAAGGACTGATGCGCCTCAGAATTTCATACTGAGTCAGTCCCAAACCAGATACTCAACTCTAATTAATATCAATTAGGGTTGAACATGGGGATCACTAGTACCAACAAGCCCAGTGCAAGTGGTAAGCTCAAGTCATTTCTATTTTACCTAAAATGATTACCTACAATGTGGTTCACTGAGAGTTGGTTTGAAATCTAATTAAAAATAGGATATTTTTTCCATTCCCAAGCACAGATGTCAATGAGACGCACAAGAACCTAGTAAAATTTCTTATGGCTTTGAAGATAAAAGTAAATGGAATAAGCAAATGTCATATTTAATATTCCCCCCTCTAGCATAGAACCATTTCTCAGTTAAATAAATAAATACATGAATATTTGCAAACAATGTTGATTTCCAAAAATAGTTTGTAAAAGTAAACACACTGAATAAATTTAAGCGTAAGAATTATACAGGATAATCCACGGTATCAGAAAAACCTTTCTGGATACAAGTTAACTCATTCATAAAGCAGCAAAAGAAGCATATTCAGTTGCTAGCAGATTTACAGCCTCAGTGGTTTCAATTAGCTTTGAAACCAGAAGATGACTCTGGACCTCATACTTTTCATGGATGCAACAGAATTCCTTTTCCCTTTAATCCCCCACGATGTGGAAGCTGCAGGCCAGCAGAGTCACTGAAACCCTTGGGGCAGAGCAGCCCCTGCCGGGCGGGTGGCAATGGTTTATTGAGCCCGGAGCTCCCACCCAGCACAGCGCCCACCACAACACCCTCACCCGAGCGAGCGCCCACCAGCAGAGCCCTCCCAGAGCACCTCTGGCAACAGCGGGACGCCAATCACTGTTCTGCCGGTGAACTGGAGGGGAGAGACACAGGGACAGGACACAACAGGAACAACACATCAGCTGAGGGAAGTCTTCTCTGAGAAACTCTCAGAAGGAAAGGTGTCGTGTAATGGAACTCTCCTTGAGTGAAGGGATGTAAAGACCTCCCCTCCACAACAATTGTAAATTCAATCATTCTAGAGAGGACTACAAATGAAACTTTACTGCTTTCCTGTATTAGTTACTCATTCCTCTTGTAAAATACTGCATGAATTGCCTGAACTTCAGTGTCATCTCCCCTGGATGACTAACTTTAGCAGAACAATTCACTGTCTGTTCTTGAGAGAAACAGCCTTCCACCTACAACCAAGACAGGACTTTTGGCTTGCAGACAGTAAAATAAACTGTACTATCACATCCAAGTTTTGATTAAAATTATTCAAATCTTGAATTTTCAGTCTTGGGAGTTCTTCAGGCTAGGTGCTCTCCTCTCCCATCAACAGCTCTTTGAAAGTAAACTGAATTTCACCAAATTCAGGCCCTACATTCTAACAAAACCATCAACAAAGCTCTGGTTAAGAATTCCTACTAGGAAAGTTATTTCTAGGACCATTATTTTTTTAACACAGCTGTATGTTTCTGTGAATGCAGGTATTTTCATCAGTGTCTGATCTAGCCCTTTATGCCACAAGTCACAAACACGGTAATTTGGGATCTATTTTGGGGGGAAAAACTATGTTTTGCTGAGAAGTCACAGCTTCAGCTGTGACACAATAAAACTGTACCATTCCACAGCGCCTTGTAAGCTTATTGAACATTTTAGGATGAATTTTGAAGCAGTAAGGAGAAGATTCAAGCACAATAAGGTATATTAAAGTGCAACACTAGTACACTATTGGGGACTACACCACTGTCCCACTCGACCCCATGACTAACCATTAGCAGAAGAAACTACTATTTGTACATCTTGAGGAGACCAAAGAACCAAGAGGTTAGGCTACAATTCCCTTTGTATCTTGGTATAATTATACAAGAGATCAAAGAGATCTCAGAAGAGAAGCAGCCATACAGTCTCAGTTATGGAGTCAATAGCTGTGACTCCGTAATCCTTGTCAAAATGACTGTACATATGGCACATCTGGTTCCAATGTAGGATTAGAAACGCATCCTTCCATATTCCAAAAGTTCGTATTTTAAAGGAACTTTAATGTAGCTGTCTCAGTGTGCCTGTGACAGGATGACAATTAAACTAAATCAACAAGCAGGCTATACACGCACACAGGTACTACCTATACATTAGCCAATAAATGGCAAATATTTTTGAACATTCAGAAACATCTCAATAAGGATGACAGTAAAAGGCCTCATGGGAACAGTGCTTTTTAACACACTTAAACCTATTTACAGTTTTATAATGTACTAAAACTGTAGACTAATATTTAGGTAATGGCTTGCTAATTGCTGAGCCATCAAGAGGAGGACTTCCTCTTGAGAGGGGAAATACTGTTCTACTGCCATTCCAGCTGAGCAGACCTCACCAACTGAAGAGGGTTGTGAATAGAAAGGACCTTTGACAAAATATATTTTCTTCTTTTCAGAAAGCAAATCACCCTTGTGGAAGAAAATACATTTCACAAACTAAAGTCAAAGTTTTCAGCTTTAACTCTTTATATTAAATCTTTGTTTAGTTTGATGAGTTGGGCTTCTTTTCTAGAAAACATACATGTGAAAGGTAGAACATATGTAAAAAACGTGACTTACAAAAACTGGGATAATTAGAAAATAATTAAAAACAGGTGCTCTTACTCTTTGCATCTGTATCATAGTACATACTCTTGTTAATGAGAACTTCTTCTTTGAACATATTGTTTCCTAGTAAAGCACAATAAATATCACTTCAACCAATCATACCTGCAAGTTGAAGGTGATTATATTCATCAGTTACAACAAATCAATATCTTACCCCTTTGTCTTTACTTCTAGTGACTCTCACACAATTAATGTTCCTCAAAATACAATACTGGTGGAATATGAAAAGTCATCATTAGCTTTTCCCATACTACACATCTTCTACTCACTTACACATCCCACCTAAAATGAAGCATTCTTGACTTGCAAGTGAGTTTTTCCTGAGACACAAGAAGTCCAGGCTTCTGACAATACAACTGGTAGCTGACAAAGCAAAGAGCCTGCAGGAGGTTTGGTGGCCCTGGCTCTGCCTGTGCTTTCAGAGCCACACTGCTTGCTGGGAAGCACAGATTCCAATCTCCCCATCTCTCAGGTTACCTTTCCAGTGATGAAACTTTCAGGGCTTGATCCAAAGTCAATGGAAGTCTTTCAGTAAACATCAATAAGCTCTGGATCACACCCTGAAACACTATGAGGACCATATCTAAGTAATGTTAAGTCTGTTTGCCTCCCATCATGCCTCTTTGTTTAAAGAGACAACATTAAAAATAAATAAAAGAAAACGGCAACTGAAATGTTTCCTCCAGCCCAGCTTTACAGGGAGGACTGAAGGGAAGAGAAGGGGTGGAAAGTGACCAGTGAAACAGCCGGGACAAGCAACTGGCACAGTAACTCTGGCGGGGAAAGTCAGCCTCACGTTATTAGCAAAGAGCAAATAAATAACAGTAACTCTTCGGGGACTTCTCCTTGACTGCCAAAATGTCACAGGCAAACTTGTGCACTAATCAGGGCTCACAAGCTATCGCACACTGGCTGGGTGCTGGGCTTTCCCCAGATATTGTTTGTTCCTGTTTGTGAAAGGTTTTGTTCTAATCTTGCTGCCCAGACACCAGCAGTCAGGTTCCCTTACTCCTCTGGCTTTTGTACCCTCACCAAGTTTGCTCTGCAGCTTCTAACTTCATCAAAGGACTGAAGGAAACCACCCACGGGGCAGCGCCTCGGAGCAACATTAGGGCAAAGAAAACCTTCCTTTGCACAACCGCCCCTTGGGAGGGAAGGAGGGATGTAGAAAGAGCTTTTGCCTTTCAGTATTTCAAAGGGAAGGGGCGGGGGGGCAGCGAGGAAGCTGACATACCCTGGCGCTGGAGAGCCTGCACACGGCGCGGTGCTGGCAGCCGTGCTGGAGTCCCGAGCTGCTGCCGCCGCTGCTGCTGCCCCCGGAGTATTTCTGCTTCACCATCCAGTCCTCCAGCCCTCTGCGAGCCAGAGAGGCGTTCACCGCAAAACTATCACCTAGAAAAGAGGAGACAATGCCGCCGCTGAGCCGCCCGCAGAGCCCGCCCGACCCCCGCGGCCATCCCGGGCTGGGGCTGGGGCCGGGACTGGCACCGGGACTGGCACCGGGGCTGGGGCTGGGAGCGGGGCGGCCGCGCAGAGAGCAAAGCGCGGCGGAAAGTTGAGGGGAGAGGGCAGGGGGCCGGGGGCAGCCGGCCGGACCGGGGGAAGGCGTTCAAAGTTACTAACAGTGAGGAGCCATCCCTACCTTCTGGACTTTCTCTGGGTTTACAAACGGCAGCTAGGCAGATCCGGAGGAAAGTGTGTGAGGGAAATAATAAAGGAAGATCGTTAGACACCAGTATAAAATCACAGCAACAAACCGAGTAAAATCCGAATAAAGGGAAGGGGCTAAGGAAGTAGCAAGTGAAAGGAACTAACCATGTTTCGAATGAAGTTTCCCCATCTCTCTGCATTGATCTGCAATTACGATTCATTTGACTGTTTTCAGGAGGGTCAGGTTCGCTTGTTGTTATTTTTTGTAGATATATAAAATCCCAGCGTGTTCAGAAATCCATGTGCTCCGCTTCTCCCTGCTAACACACGAGCGAGCTCAAATCTCAGCTCCTCTCCTGCAGCACGGTCCGGCGTCCCCCTCTCCGCTCCAGCCTTCCTCCTCTCTCCTCTCTCCTCTCTTTCCCAAAGACAGAGGCGGTTACAAAAGACCTTACTTCACCCACCGGGGAACATGATTGACACCTCATTGAGATTAGACCACTTGCAGGCAGCCTCCGCCTTCCCATTGGGCCGCGGCGGCAGATGAAAGGGGCGAGTGAGCCTTTTGGAGGCTCAAAAAGGAAAAAGGAAAAAAAAAAAAAAAGAAGAAGAAGAAGAAAAAAGAAAAAGGAGCAGCCGGGGCGCGTTTCACTTCCAGCCAGGCACGGGCGGCAGGGCCGGCCCCGCTCCGCGCAGCCCCGGGGGCGCCGGGCGGACAAGGCGCCCGCTGCCCCCCGGCCCGGCTCGGCTCGGCCCAGCCCGGCCCGGCCCGGCCCCGCCGCCAGCGCCGCCCTCTGCAGCCGCCGAGCCCCGCGGGCCGCGCCCCCGAGCAGCCGCCGGACCCCGCTCGGGCCGGCCCCGGGCTCCGCTCGGGCCGCGCCGCCGCCCGCGGGGCTCCGGGCACCCCGCACGCCGCTGAGCCCCTCCGCTCCCCGCACGCCGCTGAGCCCCTCCGCTCCCCGCTCCGCCGATCTGCATCGCGGAGGAAGCCAGCGTGTCTGGAAAAGCAGTTGTTCTGCTGACTTAGTCGTGCAAATTGTTTTTCACGGGCATCCCTTCGCACACAAGTGGTCCTAATGAAGTCACTGTTAATGCCAAAATGCAGCTCTCGGGGTCAGGTCCGGAACCCTTTCTCAGTGATTCAAAATGTTGGCAGCAGGAGGACAAAGTCTCTCTCAGCTTTTTTTCATTATTAGTTAAGTAGATGAGATTTACAAAGAATCTCCCCTGCTTCTCCAAATTATGAATGGTGTGGGTTTTACATAGAGCGTAAACTAAAAGAAAACTTGCTGTTTCATAAAGATAGTTCTCACAGTCATTAAAAATTTGCTTTCTTGCTCTGGCTGGTCATTATATTTCTGTTTATGAAAATCACATCTCCCTGGAGATCCTTGTAGTTCAGCTAGGAGAGATAAAAGGGAGTACGTAGTAGATTCAGAACAAGAAAAAATGAAGACTTCTGAGAATTTAACTCAAGAAACTACTAGTCAAACTATGTAGGGTTTGACCCAGATGGGCCTGGTCCAAAAAACTTCAAGGCCACATCTGTGCTTTCAAATCCATATGTTTCAAGCACAGGGAGGAAGGAGTTAGACTTGGGAGCTCATCTAAAAAAAAGATTCAAAGCATATGTAGTAACACTTCTGCAGGGAATTGGGACCGGGAGAGGAGGGTCAGGCTTGGAGCTCATTTTTAGAAGGAATTCCAAAGCACATGGATGTGGTGAAGGTCTGGTATGAAACAACTGCACAGCACAGCCAATGCAATGCCATTAAATGAACCGTTTCAACCCAAATTGTTCTTTGGATGATTGCAAAGTCGTTTCTCACATTATTCCAACTATTTATCTGTCTAGAAAAGAAAACCCTTGCATTGTGAAATGCAGCCATTGCAACAGCATCATTGCTTGTCAAATAGCTAATAACATGCATTTTTTGTGAATTTCTTTTTTATGTATTTTAATAATTTGTTTGGCCCATTTTTTATTATTGAGTATTTTGGTGACATGTTTGTTCCTCTGAAGATTGTCTCTTGTTTGGGGGAGGTCAAAGAGGGGAAGAAAATAATTTAGATGGAGCAGGTTCATGGGGGCATGAGCTTCACTTGAACTGTGAAAACTTGTAAAAATTTTCTGATTCATATGAAGAAATTCTAAATCCTAATACCTCTGGTTGGCATAAGCACAAGTACCCTTTAAAACTTCATCAGCAAATATTTTATTTGGAATATCACTTATCTTCACTGTTTATGAGAAATAGAGAACAGCTTAGCATAAGTGACCCCAAATGGGATGGGCCTATCCATTCATCTTGTGAGATGGTGCTCGCATTCAGCTCAATAAAACAAGGCCTTAGAAATGTCTCAAGTTCAGCAGGTCTGCTGAAGTGGGCAGGGGAAGAAGCCCTGGCTTTCTTTCACAGCAGATTACAGAGGTCCACTTGTGTTGAGGAACTTGTGTTCAGAACACAGCCACTCTTGTGCACAACTGCCTTCGCATACGCAACATTTGTTAGAGTTTAAAGCAAGCCCTTTCTCATTGCAGTCGATGACATACCCTGCAGAACCAACACAGGAGAGCAAATCTGACGAAAGAATCCCAAATGTCAGTAGCTGACTCCATGTACAATGGGTGCATGACTTGCTTGGGCACAGGACTAACACAATAAAAAGCTGGTGACGTTACTCTGGGTATGAATCACAACTGCAGCTACTTCTTCCTCCACCTGGGAGAAAGTTTTAGCTACTCTCAAAGTGACAAATCTTGTGATTCTCAGCATGGTTTTGCTCAGACATCAAATTCCGGTCGATTTCAGGAGAATTTAGCGTGGTATAACAACTAAACAGGAACCTCAGGGTTCTCAGGGACTAAACTACAGGGACCTCAAGGCATACAAAGATTTTCCATGGGGCCAGAAGTGTGTTAAGTAGTGACGTCTAGTAAAATATGTGAGTCAAGTACACCATTCACAGAACAGTACTAATGATTAAAGGATCTCCAACCCAGTGACCTCAGTGGAATTCTCAAAGTTCGAAAGCTATGAGATAGAGTATTATTCATTGCCCTTTCATTAGGGCTCACTACACTCCACTTCTTCAGAAGATGGAAAACCCTTTTGAACCTTGCTATACTATAAAGCAGTTGATGATATGAAGTGCTTCTTAGCCAAGGAGCAAGTGAATAAGACCATTCTAGGAATTCATTGTCAATATTCAATAGCATAGCAAAATTAATGACAATAGTTGCAATAGCAAGAGTTACCTGATAGATGAAAGCACCACACTGATTTTCCTGTCTGGGTAGTGGTAAGATACTGCTTTCCAGTTCTTCTGCTTTATCTCCTTCCTTTTCTTGCGCTCTCCTGCCATGTTCCCTCCAGCTGGAGATTAAAGAAGGCTGGTATTGGCCTCCCACAGTCTCAGGTGGGTGCTGTTCTCTTCCACCTGGAAGTGGCATGCTGGTCATGCTACACCACCTCCAGAATAAGTGAGGGTTGATACGTGTTTTTTAAAGTTGAAAAGCCCCATGTAATTCTTAAAAAAACCCCAAAACCAAAGGCACACAGAAGCAGTAAAGTGGAAACTGTGTGGTTCCTCCTCTGCATTAAACAATCCATATTGAACAGAAGTGTTTTAAGAAAATGTTGCTCAGTTGTGAAGGAAAAACATATATATGCTCTCAGCAACATTGACAGTGACAATGGATCATATGCAAGCTCTTAATATTTCCAGGATCCAGCTGATACATAATTTTTAACCTCATCACTCTGAGAATCACAGATGGTCACAAACCACACTCAGCCTCCATTTCAACCACAGTCCAACCAAATCCCTTTTAGTCCATCAACAAAGAATTGCCCACAGCAATGATCCCTCTCCAACAGTTGCCTCAATCACTACCCTGCTGATGCATTTAGGGCCACAAACCATTTTATGAACATTTAAATTTTGGTTTGGTGACCACATGAGTGCTTTGCCTGCTCATTCCCAACACATAAATCAGATGCCTGTCACCAGACAGTGTTTTAGCTTTTGGGCTTTTGTCCTTGTACCTCTGGTCTTGGCAGTTTTTTCAGCACTTTTGCCTTAGGCTTTTTTGCAATCAGGCATGTTAGCACCTCCTGGCTTTAGCAGCTTTGCAGCCTTTGCTTATTGCCTCAAAGCTTTGGCATGAGTCTGCACTGTGGCATCCTTTCAACTCCAAACATACTTGCTTCACAGGTTTTCCTTGGGTTTTTCTTGGATGTCAGCAACTGCCCTGACCCTAGAGGGGGAAGAAAGACTGATCAGCAAGTTCAAACAGTGTCTGTGCAGCAGAAAGATGTCTATCACAAATGAGCACATTCACTACATCACCTGCCAAATATTGCACATGCTCAGGTACCATGAGAAATTTTTCCAGGCCTTCTTCAAGATTACTCCTATAAATCTTCTGAGAGCCTGTGAAGAGTGGAGAAAACCCTGGCAAACTTTGTAGTCCCAGACTGTAAGACCACTGTGTCTCCATATTCCACTGGATATAGTTTCCATGATTAAGTAATTTCTCTTTCACTTCTCTTCAGAGCCAAGAACACCCATCAGATAGAGATGGATGCTGAGTTTAAGGGCTGGTAGTTCAGGGTGACAAGTGCTGATTTGGTAAATGAGCTGTTTTCCACAACCGCCAGTAGACACCCAGTAGTCCTTTGTACTGCCCCCACTAAAATATTTGTTTTCAGGTGGTACCACCTCTTCTTTCCATTGTATTCAGGGAAATGAGTCTTAGAAGTCCTAAAACAGAAGAATCCACGATGATGATGAGTATAAAGGTTCATGCTAGGTTAGTTTTTGTTTTCTCCATCTATTACTCTGAAAGTCCTCATCAGCAACTGCCTTCAGTGAAGGCCTGAGTTTAGAAATGCTTTGATTTGTGAATTCCTAATTGTCACCTGTTATGTCCTGCAAGTTCTCTCTCAAAAACCTTTGCATAGCTAACTCAGTAATCCAAATTTCAGCTCACCAGAAAAGTAGAAAGGTAAAAAAGTCAGTTGATGCTGCCTACAACTTGTGAGACTCCTTCTACCATGTATCTCTCTATAGCTGAGGAACCTGGGTCAGGGCTTTTTCAGCAATTTAGAAGCAATTGGCTTTTTCAGTATATTTTAGTGGGTGTTGGATATAGAATCTGTTTGCTTGGAATCTGATTGCAGATTCTCCAGAAGAAATTCAAAGATCATATAAGATTAGCAGGATTTTTTCTGTCATCATTTCCCCAAGGAAAATACTGTTCCTATCAAAATAAAATGAACTTACACTTTATTTACTAATCAAAAACTACAGATGTCTCCCATAGAAGGGAATCATTGAGATATTTTAAAGTGTGATTTTTCTGATTTTTCTTTTTCCAGTGGATATTTTGCTGAGATGAAATTTGCTAACAATTGTAGAAATATGCAGAGAAAAAAAACTTTTTTCCACATCATGTGTAGTGTACTACACATAAAAAGAAAAAAAAGCAAAGTAGAAAGTACTGCCATGACTTCAATAATCAGAATCTTTCCTTTAGCATCTAAGAAATGACAAGTAAAAAAGTTTTAATATAGGAGAGGATTTTTATTTGCATTTCTTAACAATAAGGGTGGTTTATACTCCACCTGGTGTCTTTTCTCACATCATCTTTTATGGGCTTCTCTCAGTGACAAGTACCTTTGTACAAAGGTTTCCTCCCCCCCTTTCCCCCTTCTCTGGTTCTAACTCTCTAGCAGGCTTCAGCATACAAACACAATGGGAGCATTGAAAGGAAGACAGTGGGACACCTCCTTTGATCTTGTGTTCTAATAACTTGTGTATGTTTGTGTCCAAAAACAATGTTCCAAGGCTGTGAGGACTGCTGCTGCCGAAAAGAATACTCATCACAGGGGCGGCGGAATAGTTAAACTGTATTCAGGAGAGTAAAGTACTGGCCAACAACGTAAACAACAGACTGTAAACTGCACTAAAACGCTTTGATGACTGAAGAGAGCCCCACTCCACAGCTGACAACACAGACATCATTGGTCTGTTCAAAGCATGGCACCGAGGGTCACCATTAAATCATACAATTCCCTATTACTTTTCATATCCATTCTAGAGGATACTCACTGCACATGGACAAAAGAAACATGTCTTGCATTAAAGCAAATGGCTACTGTCAGATAAGCCAGCTGAGCTCCTCCACTCTGCTGCTACTTGCTCAATGTTGTTGGGGTTTTTTGAACTGTAAGAAGCTGGATTTCTGTTTTCATTTTTCATTTTGTAACTCACTGGTGCTTTTCTTTCTGAAAAAAGGAAAAATTATTGCTGGGAAAACAATGGGCATGGGAACAAAGTAGGACCAGTCAGACCTTACACACAAAGCACACTGCTTGTGTAGAAGTCACTTCTGACAAAGTGGCAACCCACAGCAAGGGGTGGAGGAAGGAGAAAGTTGCTTGATCACTGTCTCATTATTTACAGCTATGGGGTGGTAAAGTCTTATACTGTTACATGTTGACAAATCCATGATCTTTGGGAAGAAAATGTAAGAATCAGGATATACACCTATATTTTGTATTTAGGTTCCCTCTCTGGAGTATTTTCAGCATATTTAAAACTACAGACATTGACAGTCACCCAGGCCTGATTTCCAATATGATAGCATTTGCAAAACTCTCAGGAAACGTGAAAGGTTTGAATTCAATGTATGGTTCAGCACAGCACTTCTATGTTAGTTTTGCTGGGTTTTTTTTAAATAAACATAAAGTTGATTGAAGTTCTGTTGCTATAGTAAACAGGGTTGGTGCTGTGCTTACAAATAAGTAAGTGTAAGAAGTGTTAACTTAATAAACATCTGAAAAGGATGAAAAATGTTAATAAAACTACCTTTTAAGCTCTGCATGAATTAGAACGATTCCAAAGTGTTTTGGCAAACCCTTATAACCATATCATACTGGGAAAGAAAACTTTCCTCAAAAACTCTGCCTGGACCACCATGTCACTGTACAAACCTGGCTCCAGTAACTTGCCACAAGTATTTTGTCATTCTAAAAGAAACTTGGCTATAAAAGAATGCCTTCTTTTGAACATTAAGATTCAGCAGAACAAGCAATCAGGTTTTTTACGTGTTGTTTACACATTGAGAATGATGTATCATGTTCCTGCTGTTTTTCCCCACAGGTACCCTGTGCACACCCAGGAGTGGTGTTGGTACAAAGCCTGTGATGCAGCAGGAATAGAGGGGCTGGCACAGGTGAGGGGCTGAGGCACAGAAACTGCCCTTGTGCATTTCCCTGTGTGAGTTTCTGCTCTGCAGTACCCAGCAGAGCCCAGCTGCCTGTAGCCCACAGACCGTCTTGGGCATGAATTACCCAGAGTACAGCAGAAAGATCCAAGCTGTGAACTGCTGAGCACGGTGCTGGCTCAGTGCTCAGCCTTTGTGCAGCTTACCAAGGCTGTGGAATCAGAAGCAGACGCGTTTCAGGCCCAGACCCAGGGAGATGCAGGCACACAGCAGGAGCACAGAGCGTGTCAGCGCTGCCCAGCACAGCACACGCACGCTCCGGGTGACGAGACATGGACAGAGCCCTGTGTGCAAGGAATTCCTTGCATGGAAAACAGAAATCACTAAAGCAGTTCAACTGTATTGAGGCCACCAGCACAGCACACACAGCTTGATCTAAATTGTCCTTGCTGCTTACCTATATTCTCTAAACTTTGCTGTGGAAAACAGCTCCGTTTTCAAAATTTACTTAAGTTTTTTCTTACAAGGTGCATCCAAAGGAACCACAAAACTGACTCATATAGATAAGACACTATCTTAAATGAACTTAAAATTAAAGTCTACTTCACTTCTACATGGAAATTTCTGAAGGACTGGCAGATGGACAGATACAAAACAACCAAGTAAACTCTGAACATTTAACTTACACTTCTTGGCTTTTCTTTTATCATTAACTATCAGTGTTACAAGACTCTACCAAACACACACTGCACATTGATTTAATTTGTGTTCTCAATACATGGCCTCTGCAACATTTTGTTATGGTATTAATGACATAATTATTGCATTCAGATAGGCTGCATTAGTTGAATGAAGATAACCCATGGAGATCCACTTTGCTGCTCTGTTCTACTTTCTGTGTCCTTTTACATTGTGCATTTTCAAATACATGACAGAAGCTACAGGAATTCCAGGATTTGCATAAAACTAACAAGCCCTCAATTCTTCTGCTGGCATTCATAATTTTGCCATGGTGGTTTTGAACTAGTGCCAGACCACGTCCAACCAAGGCAGCATTTCTGCCAGCGTCCTGCAAAGGCAGGGTGCATCACAGCAGCCTTTCCCTTTTGCCTCTCTTCTGGCAGCCAAGGGAAAGAACTCAGGCACATAAACCACACACCTTGTACTTCCTCACAGCCTCCCTTACAGAGGGCTCTTGCAATGTCTTAAGAGAATCTTTCCCTATAAGACTCCTTCAGTATCATGAGGCAGGTATAGGACTGTGGCTGGGTCACTGCTGCTTATACCACATTCACACAGAGAATAAGAGAACAGTGTCTTATTTATTAATCCAAATTTAGATTTAAAAAAATACAAATTCCTGAACATATACTAGGTAGAATTTATCTTCCTCTACAGTCAATGGAGAGAAATGGGTGATTCATGTGACCTATTTTATATGTCTCTATGAAGTTGAAATGAATCATCTTCTAAAAGTACCTATTAGGACATGATTTGTCTCATCTTAATATAGACATTTAAAATAGGTCAGATGAACAGGTCTCCCTTGGCTATAAGGGGAGACCAGGTGACCAGATCAAGTGAAGATATTGTAGATAGCTGAAGTTGAGATGCATTCTACTTTGTGCATATGGAGCAAGATTTTAAGGTTCTTTTTCCTCCTGGTCTCAAAGGGAGAGGTGACTTTCCTTTTTTTGAAACACAAAAAGACTACTCCTGCTTGCTATGCACTGTAAAACACTCAGGAGATCAGAGGGAACAAAATGCTACTATGCTGGACAAGGTTCAATTAGGATGTGCAAAAGCATGAGAGATCTCAGCTCTGTCACCATACTGAACACAGTCACTGTGTGAGTTACAGGTGTGTTAAGGCTATTCTTGTATGTGTAGTTGTGGGTCTCTGGAATGTTTCAAGGAGTGTTTTCTGTTTCTGCAAGGAGTTAGAATGTCAGCACAAAAGGTTTCTAACTGCTTCAGTCCTGGGGCTTGCTCTAATCAGCCCTCTTATGTAGAAAGATACTGTCCAGAAAAAGGCTGTGACCAGATCAGCCATTCCCACCAAGCTGAAACAGACAAACACATGCAAGAGCAGCTATGCAATCTCTGCTCCTCTGGTACTCCTAGCCAGCTAAACAGTGGGAGTACTGTGGCTTACACAGGATCAAGGAAAGTTTGGGCAAACCAACATAAGGGAAATCCAGTGACGGTTTCTAAATGCAGAGAAATAATTTCAAACTCAAGAATTCCCTGAATAACAAGTTGTGAGAGACTGAGAGATGATTAAGTGGAAGTGTCATGATATGTTAACCCTATTATATTCTTCCCCAGGCATCTGCTTTGGTCACTGTTAGAGACCAGTGCCCTGTTCAGCAATTCTTGATCTGCCTACCACAAAAAAATAAAGTGGATCATGAGTGTTTCAGACCAACTGAAGAAGTTCAATTAGTGTAGTCCCCATAGAAGAGAGGAAGAAAATTCTTGCACCAAGTTCAACTAAGCCACTGAGCTGGTCTGGAGGCTCCATACTGATTTCAAGAGACCCATGAGGTACTATTCAGTCTCTTCATGTCTGAGTAGCTGTACAATAATATCCACATTATTAAAATAAAATCTTGTTTCATAAGACAGTTTCCTCATATGTTCTGAGTATTTCCTACTGAGAGTGGGAAGGCATTAATAAAACTGGATTTAAAATTCTACAAATCAGCATAAATCTCTGTGGAAAAAGAATATACTTCAGCTCTTCCCTGCTGTTGGATTATTGTTGAATACCCTATGGTTCTCCACAAATTCTTTTCTGTAGCACAAACCAGTGAGACGGATAATAGAACTTTTGTTTATAAATTCTATATTCTCTTTACTATAACATCTAATATTTTAATAGCTCATCTTCCACACAATGGAATCATACTCAGAATTATGGCACCCTGGCAAATAGTTAAGGAGTTTAAGTGTATCAGTCTTACATCAGGCCAAACAGGACTAACAGCCTAAAGCTGACATTGGCCCCCCGGTCATAAACAAAGAGGTTTAGCAGTGTTGGTCCCTGTATTGGCTCCTTGGGTACTGCACTGGGGCTGCCTCCAGCTGAGCACAAGGCTCCAAGCCCAGCAGTTCAGCCAAGGTTCAGCCCACCTGCCTGTGCCTCCATCCAGACCCTCCTCCATCCTCTGTCAGCAAGGATGGTACTGTGTTAGACAGTGTCAGAAGTTTTACTGAGGTCAAGATATCCTCTGCAACATCCACCTTTCTTACAGAAAAGTTTGCCAGGGATTATTTCCCCCCTTCATAATCAATGCTGAGCACTCACAGTCACCTTCTGTCTGAAGTGGGCTTGGAAGTGGGTTCCAGGGCATTTGTTCCATTGCCTTCCCTGGGATCAGGTGAAGCTGGCTGGTCTGTAACTCTCAGATTCTCCCTTTTGTCCTCCTTGAAGATATCTGTCACATTTGCTTTATTTCAGAAAGCCTTTCCCAGCAGTGGTGGCCTTTCACTGATAGCTGAGAGTGGCCTCTCAGAGATATCAGCCAGCTCCCCCATGAGTGCATCCCATCAGTTCCCATGGATTGGTACCTCCAGCTTCTTGGAGCACCCCCTAACCTGACATTTTCTCACTGAGGGTGATTCTTCACTGCTACAGGATTTCTCACTGGCCCCATGAGCCTGGGCTAGCTGGAGGCTGGTTTTACCAGGAGAGAAGGAGACGAAGAGCTCAGTGAGCACCTTGGCCCCTTGGCCTTCTCTGTGTCCATTGTCACCAAGCCCCCTCCTCACTCAGCAGCAGACCCACGTTTTACCTGTGATACACTTGCAGAACCCCTGTCTGTTGCCCTTCCCAGGTCTGGCCTAGTTAGACCCCAGCTGGGCTCTGACTTTTCCAGCCCCAACCCCACATTTGCCTGGGATGCTGGAGTTCGCAGTGTGGAACACTGAAATTTGTGTCTATAGCCAATCTCAAATTCAGTGTACCAGCTTCACAAGTAAACATGGAATGGTCTTTTGTGTACAAACTGTCAGGAGACTGATTTTGCAAGGAGCACAAACTATCCCAGCCATCCATAATTTTCACTTCAGTTATTAAAAGAATCCAGATGTCATTCTCCACATTCGTTTAAAGAAAATTAGACAAAAGTAAATATTACAAGCAAATAAAAGAGTTTCAAACTGTTACAATGGTCCAAGCCTTTCTCATGGTTACAGCTGGGATCAGAGCTGTGCAGAAAATAGGTTTTCTGCTATGTTGGAAATTCCATAATTTCTTTTTTCATTCTAAATGAGGAAAAAACTATTTATTTTCATACATTTTTTAACATTCTTTTTAGGTTTAAACTGATGGTTCTGATTTTTAGGCTTTTCTTATTACAAAAGAGTTTGTCTTCTTAATTTCAAACAATGGGCTAAAAATCTACTTTACAAGGTCATAATGTTCTCTTCCAAAAATATAAAGAACTTCTGCTTCAAGTCTATGCAAATATTCTGCTCCAGTATTTTAATACATAGAGCATTGTCAAAAGTTAAGCATTTATATGAATTGCCATTTTGCAATGAAGAGCAGGTCCACGATAAATTTTCTGACCAGTTCCAACTTGAAATGTGGAAGAATACAGAGACTATGCTTACAAGTTGCTTGGTATCTTCAATGGTATTACTTATCCCTTTCATCTTCTAAGAGCAAGGATGACTCAGAAAAACATCATCAAAAAATTCAGGTCCTAAATATAACAAATATAGTAATAATATATATATTTAAATCTTATTTTAAAGGTTTCAGATATCTTCTGAAAAAAACATTTTCCAATTCTGATTAATCTGACTCTTTATTGACCTAGGTTCATCTTCCCAGGGATTTTAGTGAGAAAGGTACACTTTCATTTCAGAAATTCAGTGTCTCTATTTCAGTTTTGCTGTAAAGGAAGAACATTTATTTCTGTCAGCTTCTTTTACAGCCATACTGCAGGGTGCCTCTGATTATGCTAAACATTTGGGCCAGTTAAAGCCAGTTAGCTTTATTTTATGTGTTTTTATACTGCAGATTTTTACATTTCCTTTGTTAGAACACCAGGGCTTTTTCACCACATGAGATGCAAAAATTAATAATACTTTGTTTTGCTAATCCTGAGTTAACAGTCACAACATACAGCATCCAGCCTGACCCTGAACAAGAACTCTGGGCCCGTCAGATATTCCAAATAGTACAGACATAATCCTATTAAAAAGATAAAATAATATAGGAGAAAACAAAGCAAAAGGAATCTTAAGTATGTATATTCCTCTTTAGGCTTCACAACTGAGCAGTCCCTCTGAAGCCATCACATTTCATTACAGTGGATCTTTCTGGTCCAGCCCTGTGCATAGAAAAGGCAGCTGCATATCCTTGAGTTCTTTCCAGCCTGCATTCGGCACAGATTTTGAGTATAGGATGAGTATCTGACCTTTAAAAAAATCTTAAATTCAGAATATATAAAACAGGCTGCTTAGCCATTCTTCTTATTTCTAAAGGAGATTAAATGCAGTTGAAGAAACTACACTGCATTCAGAAACTGGACCCTTTGGAAGAAAGGGTGACATTTTCTCAGAAAGAAAAAGTCCACAGACTAGGACTTTTCAACTGTTTCATTATAAAAGAGCCAAATATAAAGAACAGGAAACCATTCTGTACTTTCAGAATAATGTGAAAAAGACAACCCAAGAGAGCTTTAATACCTGAAATGCTCTTAAATCCTAAAGAAAGACTTTTTGTAATACTATATCAAAAGGGGAAAGGGAAATAGCCCAACACAGTGCTTTCCTTTTTTCAGCATGATATGGATGTGGAAAGTATGTTAATTCCCGTATTCTCAAAGGAAAACAAATAGCATAAACAGACAGACAGGAGAGGAAGAGAGCAGTATGTTTAAAATAATAGAGAAACCCACCACTCATTTAAGCTGTTAGCTCTGGGAAGGCTCAGGCTGTGTGTCCAATCACAGGACCCACAGTTTATGTCAAGGCTTGTTTCAGATGCATTCTGCACCAACTCCACCAAACACAAACACAATTAGAGCATTCAGCATCAGACAGTAGGAGATCCCCTTTGATGTTGGGATAAAATGAGGATATGCATGGTTTTGTCCAAAATGACAACCATCCCAGGTTTACTAATGGGTATCTAATAGAAAAAGAGAACTTTATGATGCTCATTAATTACCAAACTGTCATGTGCTTCTGGCAGAAAGAAAGTAATCCTCTTCTCCAGATTAGACAGCCACCACAAAGGACTTCAAAGAACTTTCAGTCCCCTCCCCTGAGAGCTGCCTTGCATAAACCTCACAGCACTAACCGTGCAAATTAAAAGAAGGGAGCAGTTGACAAACCCTTCCTGATACATGCGCAGTCTATTGCTGTTGGCAGTTCAGACACGAGCCCTTATTCTGCTGGCAGATGTGCACATTCCCTGCACAGAAAATGTGCTCTAAAATTCACACAAAACTTTACAAATGATCAGTAAACAATGCTCTCCATTCTTGCTTTCAAACCCGGAGATATTTGTGCTGAAGATCCTTTGGCAGCAATAAAAATTCTTTTTTAAGAACATGAAAATGTAGAAGAAATACAGCTGAAAGTCTAGTTCTCAGAAATTTTCCTCAGATGCTGTTCTCAATAAGGAGCAGCTAAAATATGCCTTTTTCTGGCAATTCGCCACAATGGGTATAAAGGGCTACAGAAATCATCCAATATGAGAATGGATGTGTGAGGGAGCATGAAGCATTTACAGTGATTCTCCTAGTTTAAATGGTCAGACATTTATGAAGTTGGAGATTTTGCCTTCAGCACAAATTCCTTCCCTTGCTCTTACATTTCTATAAACTCTTTCCATGTAGCTTTTTTATTTTTCCCAGAGACTGAACTACAGACTTCAAAGTAGGCAGTACATTTCACATATTTATGATTGTCACCCAAATACATGTATTTACGGTTGTTTTCACAAAGGTCTGAAACGGTGATAAAGTCTGATTTGTCTCTCAGGAGGAGTGAGGGGACAGGTACTTGAGATGTTTGGATGGATTCCAGATGACAGGCTTGTGTTCCCCAACATATTTGCCTTTTGTTTTCTTTATTTACTCATGTAGATTCTAATCACTTTACTGACAGGGTGAAAGACAATGAGCCCCATTATGATTTAGAATTTGAATATCCTTATTCAAAGCATCCCAAGCAGCATTTGGTTAAAGCTGTGTGCCTTGGTCTTGCTGGACAGATCAAATATTTAAAAGGTGCCCCACAAATTTTATTTTTAAAAAATTAATTTAAATTTTAATTCAAATAAGGTTTTTTCTCCGACCAATTTGACAGACATTTTATAACAATGATTGCCAAAAGCATACTGCTGCCCAAAATAGGAGTGGCTTTATGTTTATTAAGAACATAGAAGTCCAGGGGAAGTAGTGAGTGAGAAACAGTACTGAAATAAATAATCATGGGGACCATCAAAAACTGTTCCTTTGTTCATACTACTTTTCAAACAGCACTTTTTGGTACATCCTGGTGAACCTGTTCCAAACCCTAAACACTTTGAAAGAGTCCCTCCTTCCCAAGTAATGTGTGTACT
Source organism: Melospiza georgiana (assembly GCF_028018845.1). NCBI lineage: Eukaryota > Metazoa > Chordata > Aves > Passeriformes > Passerellidae > Melospiza > Melospiza georgiana. The sequence continues at coordinate 9,376,751 of NC_080443.1, read as the reverse complement.
ACTTCTCAGTTTGATTTTTAAATAGCAACAACATGCCCAGGAGAAAATGGGTTTAATTTTCCTTTTTCTTTTTTTTTTTTCTATAAATGAGTGATTTAAATCCTTGAAAGCTCTAGGGTTGCATCAGAAACATGATGTATGCTGAGCATGACCAACCTAGGTCACAGCTACCTATGTAAAATATTAAATGAGGCTGGCTGACATTTGTTATTCAACCTTCTCAGTGAAAAAAAATCATCTTTCGGAAAGTAAACCCCACGAATATTTCAACCTAAATTAAAATTTCACAGTAGAGAAATGTCAAGAACTTAGAAAATATGAGCACAAAACTGGAGAAAATGGAGTTTTGTCTGAGAATTCTTTCTCTTTTCACCTTCTATTGATTGTCTCTGAGGATGAAAAGCACATTTCCTGTTGTTTCTACAGTTAAACTCTTCATTATTGTTTTTACTCACTAAACATGTTTTTTCTGGAATATTCTTTTTCTATACTAGTAACTACTAAGGGCCTCAACATTTCTGAATTACCATGGGCAGAACCTTGACTTTCTTATGAGCTCTCCAAAAAGAGCATTTCGAATGGACCCAGTTATGCACAACAAAATAAAAATGCAATATTTGAATGTGAGGCGGTCTGTGTGAAGCTGCCTGGCAGGTGCCAGCTCCAGCTCTCAACCATGGGAACCAGCAAGTGCCCTACACTGAGGGAAGGACAGGCCCTGTTCACACTGAGAAGTCAAATGAAATATCACAACCACTAAAACAGCACCATTGTATTGTGCTCTTGATGCCACTACCTGTTGCTTTCTCTGGTGTGAAATCACAAAAAATTATTTTAAATTATAAATAAAGACAAACCAAGTATTTGATTAGTTTGCAAGTTAGCTAAAGATGACCAGAGCTGTAGGTTGAACAGCCACAGGATTTTCTTTTCTACCACTTTTTGAGGTTATCCAATACAGCTGAAAATCCAGTGCTCATCCTCACTTTGTACTTGCAGTTCAGCAGATGCAAAAAAGCAGGACATAATCTTTGACGCAACATCCTCTGTTAAGAACATCCTCCTCCACCTTCTTCCCCAAAGATAGCTAAGAAACTGTAGTTTCTTCAGCACAAATTCAAAACACAGCCCTGTACCAGCCTCTCTGGAGAAAATTAACTCTGCCCCAGCTGAAACCAGCACAGAAACAGAGTCAGGAGCGAGGCACTCCCAGCTCAGTGTCACAGGCACCCATTTCTGAGGCAAGGTCTCTCCTGGGAGGTGAACAGAAGTGATGCATTCACACTCCTTCCCCTGCCAGGCATTCATCTGTGATTTTTGCCTCAATAAAACCAAAATCACAGTTAATTCCTGAATGGATATATTTCTGGGGACACACCAGCTTCCAGGACATGCCCCCAAAAATGTGGCTCCTTTTGTTGTCTGTTTTCTCTAGTGAATTTCAGTGGAGAACTCTTGTTTCAAAATACCCTGGTTGGCATCACACAAATAAGTAATTCTCCTGAATATGAGATAATTTCCATTAGTTTTCCTCTGGTTAAGTCACAGTTGAAAGAAAAAAAGTCCTGGGAAATTTTGGAATAAGATGATCCTTGCAGGCAGAAGTGGAAGTGGTTTCAATCAAAAATGCAATCACAGAGGAGTTTGTCCTGAATTTTTGTGCTGCATTTTCAAACATGTGAAAGAAGCAGTAAAAGACCAAATGAAGACAGCGAAAAGAAACCCAAGGCAAACAGACAACATGATCTGAGAAGAGATGAGAAAAAGAGTTTTACGGTAGAGGGCTGGATGGACAAAGGCCTGGGTCTGTGGGTGCTGTTATTAATCCCAGCTATGCTCAGGGAAACAGGGCTCTGCATATTCCTTGTGACCAAACAGATCTGTCCCAGAGAAAACAATTCACTGCATAGCCAACTTCTCCTCCTAACAGAAACAAGCTAAAATTGGCAAGCCCCTTAGGTCAAAAAGAGATTAGTTGTGTTAGCAATGAGATCTGAAGTGTAAGTACAGAAATTTCAAGTTGCTGTTCCTGCTCAGCCAAAGTGCAAGCTCTGGCACTTTTTCAGTTCAATGTCAAACTCAAATGAATGGCTCACAGGACAGTCAGAAAGGGCAGGAGGGTTTAGCAGTCACCTAGTCTGATCTAGCACCAGTGATGGTCCAAAATTTTTTCCCCTCCAATCATTCCAATCCAGGAGCAGCCCTTGATATGCTGGAACCAGCCAGCATGGGCCAGAACTGGCCATAGAATCACTAAGATGTACAAGTCAGGAGGGACTAAAAAGACCCCACTTGAACTAGCAAAGGACATGAGGAAATTCGTATTTTTGCAATATTCAAGAATTCATAAGGTCTTCCAGGATAAACAGGCAAGGAACCAGTTTATACACACTCAGATACATCTGGACTTGCAGATCAAGATCAGGGGAGAAAAGAAGCAACAGTCATTCCAGGAGGCTTTGAATTTGCTGATAGAACCTGACCCTTTCCCTTTTCCTCTCAGCAGTGAACTTCACAGGAAGGCAACTGGAGCTGGAAAAGATGCCAGCTGATTGATAATTGTGAGCTGAAACAGCGCAAGTGGGAGCCTGATCCTGGGAAAGCAGAAGTCTGAGGTGTATTGAGATGTTTCTGTGCAATTTCTACAGCAATCAATTCAGTTGGTAGAAAAAGAGTAAATGGGAACAACTGAAACATTAAATTAAGTAATTAAACCTCCTGGCATGAAAAGCTTTCCCCTAAAAAGAACTGGCCAAGTCCCCAGATGATCACAGACACACAGAAGTTTAAAGGGTGTAGGAAGCTGATTTGTGAAATTGCCAGAAAGTGAAAACTTCAACGTACTTTGGATGGGAAGGAAGAACCCTTATAGTGGTCAGCAAACTGTAATTGGGAAGTTGTAGGAGTTCATTCATCCCTTCCACACACATAAGATAATGCACACACAAGGACTGCTCCTTTTCTAGTCTGCCCATAAGTTAAGTTTTTACAGAGCCCAGTGATAGAGGCTGAGCCTGTAACAGAACTAGGAGTGGTGCTTTGGAACAGGGAATGCTCATGTTCCATAGTGCTCTACCTCCTGGCTATAGATTTTAGTTCAGTAGGACATTTCTACTTGAATTTTCAAGAGAACAAATTTATGATCTGGGGAAACCACATATTGCTGCCATAGCTTTATAGATTTAACACAAACAGGCTTACATATAGGGATGGCAATAATGCTTTGTCCATTATTACTGTACTGAAAAATCAGCAAATGCTCTCCCAGCCAGAGCAACTACCAGGTAAAGACATCCAAACAAAAGTACATTAGACAAAAACCAGATGGCCCCTTGTGCCTCTGTTAACTCCTGTTAATATGCCTGAAAGAACTGGCTCATCAAAAGCATGAGTACACCCAGAATTTATACAACTGACAAAGTTCCCACTTCATTGACTGGAACAATGGATTTTTTCTTTCAGTAATAGCCTACAGGGTGCTGAAATACTTACCTGAGAGGGATGCTGTATTGGAACAGAATGTCACAGTGAAATCATCTGGTAAATGAAGCACTCCACTCCAGCATGCAGCTCTTCTTCAGATAGTCATGCTTAATGCTTTTTCCATCACAGAAGAAAATCCTGGTATTTCAAATTGAAATAAAGATGTGGGATATGGAACAATGTACAAGTTACTACTGGGCCTTTTAAGAGACAGAATTACTCTGGCTGAAGCTGTTGCTATTATGAGTCTCTAAGCTGCAAGCTGACAAATATCCATGTTGTGTCTTAGTTTACCTGATCATGGGTTTTTCTAAATGACCAACAATTAATATTTCATGCAATCTTTTTTTTAAGCCATTTGTTCATTCTTTTGTGTGATTACAAAACAAAGACACCTACAGCAAATATAAGGTAAGGGGTCCTTTCACAAAGGAAAGCAGATATCAATTCTGAACCTCTACAAACAAACGCAGAGTGGAAATGCACCTGATTTGCTAGTCCCATATCTAGAACAAACACTTCTAGGACACTTTAACAGTTTTGTATCTTTAAGACAAGCACTTACACAGTTCAGACATGAAAAAGTTGCTACGATATGGGGCCTCTGTCAAGGGGCTAACACCTCACAATATGTGGCCTCTATCAAGGGGCTAACACCTCACTTGCTTTACAGACAAGTAACCTCTGTTTCCTTCTTATTTTCAAAGCCTTCCCAAAAGTTTTAGCCATAAGAAGTGATAGCAATGATTCAGAGATACAATTCTTTAGGTCCTGTTTTCATCACAGGAAAATACTCCACATGCTAAGCCTAATTAAAGCCTAACAAACCCCTTTTAAAACAGTTCACACTACCCATACAATGTTCATTTTCCTGCTACAATACCATCTTGCCCTGCCTGCATTTACTCTATTCCTTAAAAACATCTATTAATCTTAAAGAATTGCTTATAATTATTCCAAATAGCTTCAGCTAGCAAAATATAGAGCATGAGCTCATCTTTCCGTAGAGCATGATGGAAAGAAAGGGAAAACCAGTTAGAGGTAAACAGTAAAAAAGTCATCTGTACCAATGAACTGTGCTGTAAAATAATCTTAGTTGACTGTACAACAGTCTTACTCAGAAGCAGGCATAAACAAATTCTGACGTTATGTGGAAGGGATTGTTGGAGTTGCCTAAGCTAGTTAAGAGCCTAGAATGTGTTGGGTGAAGGTTCTATACTGGATTCAGGTATAACATGCTTGGGATGAAGCAATGAACAGATTCACAGCAGTAATGCTGATTGGAATCCAGGTGTTTATCATGAGGGTCACATGTCAAAGTAGGGCTATTGAACAAATGGAAAATGTTAGCTCATGATCAGATAGGAGATACTTTCATAACAGAGATCTCTGGTTAATAAGGCTCCTCACCTAGGTCACTAAATGGGTGATGGGAAATAAGTTAGTCATGCTTACCCAAGGTGTTAACCATAGAAATGCTTCCATAAAATCACAAATTACCCATCTATTGCTGGACACTCCCCAAGCTTGAAAGCATTGCAGCAAGTATGCAAAATGCTGATACTCACAAAGCACTCCAGATGAGTCTGGTGTACCCAGCCAGTGACAGCCCATAACTGTGGGGGTATAATAGCTGATCTTGAGAGGATGATCAGAGCAAATAAACTTGTTGCCAGATTATATTTGATGATATAAAGTTAACAAATTGGGAAAATAGCTCTATTTACTCCGAAGGCTCTTCTGGGGGTGTTTGTATCTTGAAAATAATCCCAATGTTAATGCAAAATTGTGAGTTCATTTGCTATTTAAAAAATAATCAGTATAATAGCTGTTAAGAAGATTTATCTGATGATCCTGTTGAGGGTCAGAACAGCTTATCTGTTCTTAGAACGGTAAAGATAATATTAAGCATGCAAAGGAGCAGCTATGGAGCTAGACAAAGCTGCTCAGTAAATCAAAAGGCTCCCCTGCTATGTTACACAGCACACAAACAGCTTCAGCTCCAGCTCTGCACACACTGACAGCTACTTACATGAATTTTAACACTAGGACACAACATTAAAATGATATTTTCAGAGCAGTATTTTTCCTATTCTGCTGTCCTCTACTCTCTGGCAGCCTTCTCTGAGTGACCAACTTCCACACATGAGAGAGGCAGAGAAGGCAGAAATGCTGGTGCACTCTGACAATGAGCACTGGAAGCTGGAGTTGGCTCCGTGGGCTGTGGAAGAGCTCAGAGCTTCCCTGGCACAGGAAAGGTCCATGCCAAGGTGAGTGTGCATAGCACACAAAGCCTAAAGCCAGCTACAAAATAAAACTCCAATTTAACCCTCCTCTTGAAATCTCAAGATGCATATCACAAATAAATACTTAGATATGGAGAGCATACGGTTCAAACCAGTTCTCCTCGTGCCTCTAAAGTAGGAATGTCAAGTTTCAGCTTTGTGAACGTGAGCTGACAACCCAGTTAAGGATACAACCAGCAGTTCAACAACTGCTCAGCTGTGTCATTTTCTGACCAGCTTCTCTTTTTCTACTCTAGAGTAAACACAGTTGACAAGGCCAAATATGTAGAAGACAGACACACAAAAAAACCCAAACAACAAATGAAAACAAAACTAGAGGCTCCACACCCACAGGGGAGAGCCCAGTCTGTTCTCTTGCAACCAACGTTGGTTATGAGAGAAATTCCTGTGAAGGCAAATTTCTGTGAGAGAGAAGTTGTGCACAGCACAGCTCTGCCAGGCTGGGCAGGGAGGGTGGGCATTACTGGGGTCACTTCTCACGCAGGAAATGAGGGACAAAGGGATCAATTGCTCATTGGAAAGAGAATGAAATCAACCAGAAATCAGCAATGAGGGACAGGGCAGAGGTAGCACATTAAGACTGATGGTGTTGGTCTGGTGATTTAAGAACAGATTGCAGTATCTAAGACTTTCAAGATAAAAAGTTTATGAACTAAAGTACTGCAAATAGATTTCTGTACTTTGTGAACTACAGTAAGGTGATGACCCATGTCAAAGAAAATAAATTCTAACATTTAGACTGTATTGAAATGAAACATTCTTTTCAAGTAAACGCCTCTGTAATAATCCTAGATTATACATACTTGGATAAAGACAATTGAAAAAAAAATAAAATCCGAGAGTAAAATATTTCAGGGTTGAACAGTATTAAGGGAACATTTTGGGTTCTGCAAGCCTACTGCAGCTTTAAGACTAAAAACAAATAAACAAAAAATCTGATGGGGTTTCTCCCCATGGAGAAATATGTTTTGAGATCTGCATTTTTGCAGAACCTTGAGTAGCTTAGGAGTTCTCTCTCAGCAAAGCAGAGTTCATCCAGCTGCCTAATGAGGTAAGAGTGAGTGCTGGGATGGAGCATGGGCAGGCAGGATAGGCTCCTCAGTTTGGTAGTCAAGGAAGAGAAGGCATAGTGAAAGGAAAAGGAATTTAGTTTCAGTGTTTGTGAAGAGACAAAGCAAGGAAAGTAATGAAAAGGTCCCAATCTCTTTCTGGTAGGCTTACTGGAGTCTTGTTTTTGCAAGTATATGTAGTTAGATATCACTTGATTTATACAGTGTCATAAAGTGTTATTACTCATAAGTTACTGGAGGGCAGAGAGATGTCTCCTCAGCCGGGGGATCCCCAGCTGTGTGGGTCAAAGGACACAGGCTCTGGATTGATGATCCTGAGTCCTGTGCAAAGAGGAAAACCAGGAGATGTAATTGCCATCTCAATTACAAAGTCTGGATCTAACCCCAGGGAGGAATATAGCAGTGCACAGAAGCTGAAGCTGGAAAACTCCCTAGATTTTTTTTTTTTTTCACTGACCCTAACAGCTTCTTTAAAGAAGGAATTTCATCAACTTGTGCAAGACACAGAAGGGACAGAAGGGCTTTAGTTCCTGCAATAGCAGTGATTTGGACATACTGCCAAGTTCATTGCTGTCTGATAATCACAGGTTTGTTTATTAATCTTGATTGGAAGGAACTCTGGAGATCATCTAGTCCAAACCTCTGTAACTTTTCTATCTGTTCAGAATTTCCTTTGGTGCAAATTGTGACCACAGCCTTTCACTGTGCATCTCCAGGAGGAGTCTCATGGGTATTTAGGGCCTGCAGCACTTTGTCAAGTGATTCAGTGTCATATTTCTAAGAACTACAAGCTGCTAAGGGAAGAACCAGGCATGCACAGATTAACTCCATCATCCTTCCTGATTCCAGCTAGTGGAAATTTAGCCCAAGTCTGCAGCCCTGCAGTGGAGCTTAATTGGTATAGATTTCTGGAATCTATTTGGTTTCCGCTAAATTTCATGGTGGAAAGTGCTGGAGTTGACTGGTAAATTATGAAAAAGTGCTTTCTTCACTTGAAGTGAAGCAAATAGAGCTCTCCCAGTTTTAGCAATATTTTATTGGAAGCAAGTGAGACTAAGATGCATGGCTTCTCTGGATGATTTATGCAATTTCAATGGCAATGGATCTCAAGGATATTTTCAAACTTTAGAGTTCAGGGAAACTGTTGAGATAGCAAATGTTAACACCCTCTGAGAATTTCTCTGCATAATAAAGTTTACCATCAGGACTGTCACAATGAAGTTTCTCCTCTAGACTTCTAGTGTAATTTCTCATGTTAAGACACTCCAAAATAGGCCAGCTCACCCAGGATTTGCAGTAATATAGATATCATAATATATTATAGATTGACTGGCAAATCTATACATGCACATAAAGATTGACTGCAACAATGCAAAGAAAGAAATAAATTTGGAAATAGAGATTTATTTTTCCCTTAAAGGACAAGCTCGTGCCCACTTGTAAGATAAAAGGCAAATTGCAAAGATATTGCAAAGAAAAACATAGCTGTGTCAGTAAGAAAAACATAGCTGTGTCAGTCCAAACCACTAATCACTTTAAAATCTTCTATGGTTTCTTCTATATTAATGTTGAAAGCACTGCTGGTCAGAATGCTGAACCTGAAAACTGAAAAACTCTCCTCTTAAAGTGATGCTTTTACTTATGCTGACTTTATTCCTGTGGTTTCCCTCCCTCCAGTCTGATGCCACCATCTGTCCTTTGCTTTCCAGGAGTTCAAGTATAGTTATAGTGAAAGAACAATAATTAGACCTTAGTTGAAATACCAGGTGTAATACCAGCTTAGTATGTTCCAGAAAAAAAGAGTCTGTACTGACTGTTCATGCTGGTGCTGAACTGTCTCTTAGCAGCTTTTTCAATTTTTCCTTCTGCAGACTTTCCAATAAATGCCTTTAAAGCTCACTACTGTGATCCCTACCCACCACTTTTGTTTCAATGTTGAGTCATTCTATTTAAGTCCCTTTGCAGCAGCAAACTGCCCTTTGTATAAACTGAACCTAGTTAAGAATTCCCTTTTGCTGCGAATCCGACTGGAATTCTTGGCGGTACACAATGGCATACACCATAGCAGGGTGTTTGCTCCAGTATTTCACTCAAAAGCACTGGGCTTTGTTCTGATTTACACACTTCAGATAAGATCAGAATCAGGCCAACAGCTTCTGCCAAAAGAGCATACAAACTGAAAGGCAGAGAAGATAAAACAGACTCACTCCAAGAGATTCAGAGAATGAAAGTAGCATAAAGCTTTTTAACTTTTTCTGTTTTGGCTGGGAGTGATGCTAGCCTGTGTGGAGCATCCATAGGCCCTGTGAAAGCAGAGAGCTCTACAGAGGTATTAGAGAGGAAAGTAAAAAGAAAAATGAACTGGTAAAAAATAAAATTAAAACTTTAATATGTTGCCCTGCTTCAAAGAAGGTTGCTTTGTTCGTACTGCACGGTGCAATCACACTCAGATTTTTAGAGACCTCAGGACTACCCTCTTTGTAAGGAAACATTAAGAGTCTAGAGAACAGTTCATTACTGTTGCATCTGTCCTTCTGACACATATCTTCCCCTTGCTAATTGACCATTCAGGAACTAAAGCAAGATGCATTCATAGCTTGCAGTGCAGTCTGGTTCCAGGCACAGCTGCAAGGTGACTGGAGGCAGATTCCCTCCCAGCTTGCTCTTGTAGGCACAGGAACAGTGACCTGCAGGCAGCACGTTGGGCTCTTGCCCTGTGGCATCCTGAACTCAGCAACTCCCATCCCAAAGAATGCTCCCCCTGCCCCATCCAGCTCTGTTCTGCTTTTACCCTCCCTATGTTCTGTCACAGCACAAGGCCAAGAAGGCAGCTTTCTTGCCCTTTCTTATCAGGGCTTGGCCTGCCACCAGTTCATAGTGAAAACCTCATGCCCATGTCAAGAATCTGTCTCAGCCCAAACTCTGTACTTCAGAGAGGCACAAGAAACCCTAACATCTGTGCACATTACACAGCAACAGTAAATCAGTTCTGAGATCATAAGCTTTGTCTGATATTAAAAGAAAGGAAAATAAAAGGCTGGACTTGGAGCAGCAAACACCGTACAGGTGCTAAAATGTGCCTGGTATTTTAACATGGACCCAAGCTATTGTTCATAAGTCTGGATGAACCAGACAAAAGCAAACCATGCATGCTACAAAACAGGCTGCCAAGAGATAGCACAAGCCAACTCTCCCCAAATATGTGAATGCTCTAAGTCAAAAGTGCAGCTGGGCTAATAGTCATTGGGAAAGCAAGCATGAGTCACAGGATTCAGTAGGCTTTAGCAACTCTTCGTGTCACAGTGCAGACATAATCTCACAATCTCACTCTGCAGTTCCTGGACAGCTGGAGAAGGACTTTGGAGAGAAACATGTTGTGATTTCTTTCAAAAATCCAGGGCCCTACTCCTTTGATGCATCTCTCCAGCAATGCAAAGAATCAAGCCTTGGTTCCCAGTGTCAGAGCTGTTGCAAACACGCTGTGTCTGCACTGCAGGACAAGGGCACACTACACTGGGACCTGGGGGCACATAAAGGGTGCACTCCTGCTCCAAATGAACACACTGCAGAGGCACATCATCCTACAGAACTGCAGAGCCTGACTGGGATGCTCCTACCACCAGGACTGATGGGTACACATCAGAATTCTCATGTTCCACAGTGGGGCACAGATTTAGTAAAATAAATTTTAAAATTACATCTTATTTAGGTTCATATGCTGTTAATGTCTTCCTATCTTCCTTCATATCCTACTATGTCTCAAAATTGTGTTTTATTTCTTTGCTTTCACCAAGAAATGAAAGTTCTGTGTGTCTCAAAATAAGTAGATTTACTCCATTGCAGACTGATGGAGCATGTATAGACATTACTTTTTCCCATACCTCCCAGATGGCTTATTTCTCCAAATGCAGAACACATATTGTTTTCAAAGCAACAGGTATTAGATGACATAAAGCATGCCAAGTTTCATGAACACCTAAGCTTGTTTAAAAAATAAGATTTGGATTATACTCCTACATTAGAAGTTGCTCATTAAAGTTAGTATTTGTTTATTTTTGGTAATTATGTTAATCCTGAACTATTTTTGTGGTATTCATTGAAACTGATTTCAATGAAATATTTGCTAAACTATAGTACATCTTTCTGTATGAATCTATTGCCCAGTTAGTTTTTTAATTTTCACAAAAAGGATTAAACTTTATAGAGTCTCATTGGTAATCTTAAAGCAACTCTGAATGACACAAGTCATTGATCAATCACCTCACAGTGACTTATGGGAGAGGCCACTGTCATCTCATACTGTTCATATGTGAATAAGTTTGTAAGTTTAACTTACAAAGTTTTGAAGTTCAACCCCAGATAAATTTAACTGCTTTTTAGAGAAGGTATTGGGTTTGTTTTGGTTTGGTTTTCAAACATAAGCAGTGCTCCACTGCCAGAAAACAGGCCCCTGGGTATTTTGCCTTCAGTGTGTCCTCCATCAGTTAAGATTTTGATAAACCTACTTTACAGGGGCTAAAATGTTGGATTTTTCCAAACGTGCCTGATATAAATAAGCCAAGTGTTTTGGAGAGGACTCCAGAAGTATTTAATCAGGCAAAATTTCCATTGATTTCCATGGGAGTCTTGTCAGAGTAAGAACTGAGTTAAGACTTCAAGACTTGGCACATTATCAATCCCAGCAAATGACGGGCGAGAGCTGATGCCTAACGCATGTTCTAGGGAGGAAACTACTTGGCTCAGGGACCAGATTTAAAACATCACATACTGTAGTTTAAGCCCTGTAAGAAGTGAGAAGAACAAAGCTTAAGTTAGTCTCTAAACACCCAAGTCAGAGTTCAAATACAGTGCAAATATTCTTTACATATCTCAGCACGTCTAGTGGCACGCTTACTGTAAAAGGCAAGAGCAATGGATAAAAGGGAGCAGGTCTTAATGAGAAATGAGCCCTCAGAGGAGCCACCACAATGCACCTTTTTCACAGGCTATTGATGAGTAGATAACTCATGATTGTAGTATGACAAAGTTAGTTAAGAAACACTATTAATATAAGGAATACAGGATTTCATATAGTTATTTTAGAAATTTTTTTTCCTGAATTTCTTCAAACAGCAATCTCTTTTTTATCCTGTTTTGCATTGTGGGGGAGTCTGAATATCACATCCTCACAACCAAAGGCAAAAGCCAAGAAAAAGAGAGATGAAGGGGTTTACTATACAGCCTTTCCTAAATCCTAACACACATAACTCTGAATTTGTCCAGCAGATTGTGTTTAACATTGCACCAGCTTGCCTTATAAAGGCACATTTTTCAGCATACTTCTATAATAAAAATGAGTGTAACAAATGAAGTAAGTTGTTCAGGAATGGCATTTCTAGCTCAGTCACTTTGTCTGATCCATCATGGGTGGCACTTCATTAATGTGCCTGATGTTGCAGATTAGATCAATGGCTGGCAATTAACTGGGGGGTTCGTCTGATCTGCAACAGATTCTGAAACTGCCAAAATTCCCTTTGCAGGAGGCACAGTACATCCCCTTCCCAAGCTCCCTCCTCCAGGATACTGCTCCAGTGGAGGACAGGGCTACAGGCCATGAAAGCTCAGTTGTTTTGAAGTATTTCCTGGAGATTTAGAAATTCCATCTCTCCTGTAAGGAACATCTTACTAGCAGAACATTAAAGCATGACAATTGTGTGCATTAATACAAAGTGCTAACACATAGGCCTGCATTCAGAGTATGTTTGGGACAATACAGAGAGACACAGAGGCAGAAACAGATTTCAAAGTACTGCTGACCAGGTGCTGGCAAATGAAAAACAGGTGTTGTCTAGAGTTGTTTCTAGGCAAACATAAAAACCTGAATTGCGCTCAAAACAGGAAAGATTTTCTACTTTATTTCTGGTTGATTTGACTGACTTTTTTAGTAAGCATACTGCTTTTTTTTTGTTTTGTAAAAAATCCTTTTCTGCACAAGCATTTGCTTTTTAAACAACCTCCCCCCACCCCCTCAACATTTAAGACTTAAATGATGACCCTAGCAAGAGGGGGGAATTGTATACAGATCCTTTATACTAATTCTTTTTGGGAAGAAAGTTGACACTGTAATGAGTTTCACGGTATGTGGACTGGACAAACACATCCAGCATATACTAAGATGCATCTTAACCATCAAATCATATCCTAAGTAAGAAGCTCAGTGCAGCTTACCTTAGGCCAGCTTACCTTACTTAGAATTCTTAATGGCACACAGGCTTCTCACATATTTCCTGAAACTAACACAGAGTCTCACAATTCATACATTTTAAACAATTGCTTTTCTTTCCCCTTTTTTAACCTGGTGACAGTCTATGGGAGAGGAGAATTCACTAGATAAAAAAAGAGAAGAAAATACTTTCTGAGCATGACCAGTGTATACAGTCAACAACATCCTGGCCTGTACCAAAAGCTGTGCAAGGTTCAGGTCAGACATCAGGAGGAATTTTTTCACTGAATGGGTGGTTAAGCATTAGAACAGACTGCCCAGGGAAGGGGTGGAGTCACTGTGCCTGGAAGTGCTCAAGGAACAACTGGACATGGCCTTTAGTGCAAAGGTGGCCTTTGGTTCAATCTTGAACTCAGTGATCTTGCAGGTCTTTTCCAGCTTTAATGATCCTGTGATATCCACTGAGGTCTAAAGAAACTGCACAAGCTTAAACAGCTTTCACCACTTCCATTACAAATTCCATGACCTAAAATATTTTTCAAAATTCATACAGACAGATATAAATTTGAATGCATGATGGTGTCTCTTGCACTTACAAAGGATATGGCCATGTCTCATTTTTAACTCTATAGATCTGGGACAAAAATTTGACAGTTATAAATAGTCTTGCACATGAAAGATATTCTTCCTCTAATAATGACGCAGAATTCACCTTTTCTTTCACAGCCTGAAGCCCAGCTGCTTTCACTCTACACAACTCCACATTTCTGTATTGTAAGCTTCAACACTGTTTGTCCTGCCTCCTCTCACACTGAAACTTTTGAGGGGAAGAGGATTAGCTAGAAATAGGTGTGGAAGAGGAGATGCAAACAGTGAGTAAAGACAGCTGGGGCAGTGAAAGGCTTCATAGAACAGATAGGCAATAACACCTGCATTTCTTTGGAGACTCTCTAAGTACTCAGCAACCACAGTGAACATTCTGGCTGAAATCACCCTGCCCAGAGGCATCTTGGTGGGGATATGTAGTCAATTTACTGTTAAAAATCTCAGAAGGCAGAGGATAAGTAATACTGAAATCTGATGATTTCTGCAAGTACCCCATGTGATTCCAGAGCTCTTGCTCTGAGGCAGCTGGAATTTTACACAGTGGCCTCTGGGCACCCAGTGTTGAACAAGTCGTGGATGTTCTCCAACACACATCATAGTGTGTCAGCACTAATCTTAGGGAAAAAGACAACAGCTGTGATTTCTGCAATGTTAGAATTGCTACCTTATTGCTACCTCTATTTATACACATAAAATGTTCACCCTGAGCTCAAGATTACTAATTTGTAATGAGTTGAATGTTTAATGTTCCTTAATTTCAGTTGGACTTTTCAGGCTTAGCTACGTTGGGGTCTAGAAATTTGTCTTTCAGAGCCGTGCATCACAGCCATGGCAATTCAGGTATTACAGATTTCAGCAACACTGCAGGGAAACATCTCTGTTCAAAGACAGCCTTGGCTAGGTGGCAGCTCTCCATTCTTTCCACCCCCCAGTCTCATTTAGCTTGCAGGGTTGGAGCCTTCTCCTGTGGAGGCTTACTGGTGTAAATAGTGTTCATGTTCCAGGGAATACATGATCTCAAGATCACTCTTCTAGCTAGGAAACATCATATGCCAATATTTTCATAAAATGGACTTGTGATTCTCCTGTAGCTAGACAACTGAAAGACTCTGCCTCCTGAAATTAAGCAGATTACAAAGAAAGAAACAAGGTCGGTCTGTCTAAAAAGAAATAAACACAGTTACAAAGATTAAAGTTTCTAGAGGCATTAGTCACTCAGCCTACCTGGATATCACCTGACACAGAAACAGATGTACCAACATAAATTCTTCTTCATCTGATTTTCTTATTAAAGATACAGCAGCTGGTGAGAACAATGGTGCTAAATGCACTACTGGAATTTCCTGTTTGCAGTGGGAGGAACTACTCTGAAATTTAAACACACACTTACAAATATGTGCCCTTCGTATAGCTCTGTCAGGGGATGTTACCATCCCCCTGCTGCTGTCACATCTTTTAGTTCCAACAGCTTCATACTGGCACATCCTATCCAAACTTTGCTATACAAACATACAAATAAACCTGGCCAATAATAAATTTTCTAGGGTCTGGTTTCTCCCAATTAAGTTAATTTGAGCACATAGAATAATGATAGGAAGAAAAAACCTAGGGAAAAGCCACCTGCATTCAGCATACAGCTACAATCCTGAAGAAAAACATCTTTAAAAGCATACACTTGTGTAAGATTTAAATAATTTGGGGGTTATCATTCATGTTGGCATTCCTTAGTTAATTTTACAGCACTGCAAGGCAGTCTCACCCCATGTGTTTCCCCAAGGACACTGGCCATTTGGTAGAACAGGAATGTAACCTGTTTTATGCAATAATAATTTTATTAAATTTTTTACATGAGAGGCCACAGCCCTACGCCTTCAGTTTCTCAGAGTGAGGTGGTCAGAAACTCCTACACCTGCTGAAGTCATGGATCTCAGTGGTTATGAGAAGCTGGGGGAGCTGCACAGAACCCTGTGCTCTGTCCATGTGCCAGCTATTACATGGTGAGCTCTAAAACCAGATGACTGCATCCCTGCAGCAAGAAAAGGCATCAGATCCCATGCCTGCAGGCAGAAGCTTTTTTTTAAATTTATTTATATGAGACCTGGAAAAAAAAAAAAAAAGTCTTTCCCTGGCAGTATCAGAATTAAGAGGAAACAAGGACCAACAGAAACACAGTGTAAAATGCCAGGCGTGCTGATCCTCCTCCAACTCCTGAATCCATTTAGTCTGTCCCAGAAGGCCCTGCACAGATGAAACTCTTTGATATGTTTTTAACCTCTATGAGAGCTGCACAGGTGCAGCCCATTTGGAGAGCAGGCAGCTCCCATTTTTCCACCAGGGGCAATGTTACTTTGAAATCATTCCATGAAGTCATTAGACATGAGTTTTTTGTTAGTGTTTTTAAAAGACATAATTTATTCTTTTTTTTTTTTTTACTTTCAATAGCTCAAGAACTGCAATGAATTAAAAAGTCATCTCAGAAACCTATTAAGGTGAGTCCCAGTCACCAAATTCCAGCCTGCTTTGTTAAGCAAATTGACTGCAGTCATTGTATTTATTACTGAAAAAAAAAAAAAAAAAAGAAAAAAAAGAAAAAGCCCTTACATGCAGTATCCATGCTCTTTGCAAATTCTCTGTCTGGAGATTAATCAAACCTCTCTGTTAAGCTGTCCTGATGAAATGGGAAATTAAATACCTCACTGTGAGTGTGAGGACATTTTAAGGCAGTTTTAAGAAGTATAGAAAAACTTGACAAAGCAATAGAAATTATTACAATTGTGAGATCATTTTTTGTTTGGAAAAACTTCACATGGTAACATAATAATGAAATCTTTCCATTTACTGAAATAAAGTAGGTGAAACAGCATGTTTTAAATTATTTTCTATAATCTATATTCTACTGTTCTCCACAGAAAATGATGGAGATAGTGTATCTCATTTAAATAAAAAATAAATTAAAGCCAAATATCTCAGTGTTTGTCTATAGGTATTTTGCTGAATACATAATCCCCTCACTGAATCACTAGATGTTGCAACCAAAATAGGCTATTATGACTATTGCATTTGATCTCCTGGGTAACACAGGCAAAAGCACCATTAATTTCTGTATCAAAACTATTCTTTTTGTTTGATCTACAGCACTTCTTTTTTAAAAATATACCTAGTCTTAATACAAAGGCTTCAAGTGAAGGATAAACCACTGTGTCCCTAGGTAAATTTTACAGTGTTAATTTACTGTTCTTGTTAAAAATGGGCGCATCACTTCAGTCCTGCTTCTAAAGACAAGACTGTAATACCTTTTTTCTGCTTAAAAAGCTAGATTAAAGATGTCAGCAGTAATTGTGCAAGTTGATCTGCAATAACATATAGCCTTTGGTGTCGACACTAATCAAGGTTAGGCAACTTCAGCAACATCTAGATACTCAGCAGGAGGCAAAGGTTCAGTTAATTCAGAATTCTCTTGCCTTTGTGCTTTTGATGAAATTTTAATTCAGTTTGGGTGCAGGTCTATTTCTTTTACTGTTTGGTGTTTGAGAATATTAAAATGAGCATAAAAAACTCCAGACCTGTTGCTACATTCTCATTGATATGCTGTTATTTACATGCATAAATTGATAAAATAAATTGTCTGTGTTTATAAAATGGAGCAATTACTATTGTCAGGAGTTATCACCAGCAATGCTTCAACAGCTGGGAGCTTTCACAGTCTAATGGAAGGCATGAAGACTACTCAGAACAGCTGTAGACCAAACTGATGGGTCTATAAGCAAGCAAAAATCACCTTTTTATATCAGCAGTAGATTTAATCTAAAATAATTGTTTTAATGGAAGATGTCAATTCCATATATTTCTTAAAGGACTTCAAGCTGGAATACTCTGAACTCCTTCAAACTCCTTTGGCCTACTCGCTTTCCCTTAAGCAATCCCTTTAAAATCTAGAAACAGGAGAACTGTTTCGGACAGTGTTACCCTCACAAAATGCAAACAGAAAAATCAAAACACTCTATGATATATTCTGTTTTGTGGGCTTTAATTGAGAAGAAAAATAGAATGACTATGTAATTAATGTTGAGGCATGCATTTAAACAAATAGATTTCTGTCTTGCTTAAGTGAATGATTGTATGTTGTCCTCAAATGTGGCAGAGTAATTCTTCACTGGACAATCTGGAGTGCAGCTGTGGGAGGGTGGAACAAGGGCAAGTTAGGAAGCATTTGGGGGGCAACTTGGAGGGCATTGGGAACTACATAAGCTTGAAAATCACATCAAAAAGCAAAAGTTATTCTTAAATTTGTCAAAATTTTTGTGGCCTTCCTTAAATCGTACAACAACACTACCACCACCATCATCACCAGTAAAACCAACAAGCTGACACAACACAGAAAAAACCCCAAACAAAACAAGAAAACCCCAAACCTACAACCTCTATTTGCATTATTCAGAACAATAGAATGACCCTGTTTTCTTAGCCTAGCAAGGTATAAAATACATTTCTTTCTTACAGCACTCCTACCTGCTAACCAGAAGCCAAGAAGAACTTTGTCCTGCATACAATGTGGCAATTTCAGCCACACACATGAGCTGTTGAAGGGGATGGAGGTACTAAACTTATGTATCAGGATTAGTATTAAATATTGTTACACCATTAAACACCATCCAACTCCTTTCCTTATCCAGCCTTCAATGCCTTCAATACTGCATACTTGAACATATCCTGAGCTGAAAGATTGTCCCCACGTTAATCATAAAGTTCAAAGCCTTAATCAACTTTCTCAACAAAGCAAAAACACAGTTTTAAACACTCTGTCTCAGTGGGAGTTAAGGTTTGTGTGGAGGGAGGAGACATGTGGGAAGTAAAAATGGGCAAGGTTGAAAGGCATGGGTAAAACTTGTAACTGGGACTTCAAGGGGTGGATAAGCTTAACCAGTGATTTCCTGGTTTTTCTAACACTTGTGTTGATAGTATGTGCACTTCAGAAACCTGGCCCTGGCCCTTAGTTTCACAGAACAGGGGAGAGAATGTGGAGCAACAGCTGCACTTCAAAAGCCACATGGCTTTCAGAGTGTTTTGTTCCCCTTCACACGTTTTTCTGCCAGAAGGGAACATATGGTCTGCTGTTTGGAAATTTCCCTGCCTAAATTTTTGTTTGATTAATTTCATCCAACTACTCCCAGTTACGAGCCCTCATAACACCCCAGACAGATATACTCCTTCCTTTACATTTATACCCTTCAATTAGCTGTAGACTATGTGCCTTCTTAATCACCATATAGCTATACACATCTAGTCCTTTTCATCTTTTCTTGTCATCATCTTTCCGTGCTCTTTAATCACATTTGTGGCTCTTTTCTGATTTCCCTCCAACTTCTTGATATTTTTTGTCTGATCTTAAAGTGTCCAAACCAGTACTTTCTCTTGGAGGTGTAGTGCTACTTCTGTATTGGGAATCAATTTCTCTTCAGACTCTTGTACATCACCTACCTGAGCAGTTTCCTGCTCACTAAAGAACATAACCAGTGTCCTTGTTCCCAGCCTGGACTGTGACACTGCAAGTCCATGGTTTTCAAACTTTGTGTGCTATCCTGTTAAAAGTTCGTGTTCAATTTCTCATCCCCTTTCACTCTCCAAATGCAAGATGGCAGTGCGGGGAGCCTGCAGGAACAGGGATGCCCTTAGGTACAGATCCTTCTTCTGCAAGCAAGGAATTCCTACACTGGAAGAACTTGATGGTGCATGAGCTGAGCATGGTACAGGATCTGGTTGGCCCTTAACCGCACACATGCTGTTTAGGTGAGGGTCCAAATCATGGTTTAGGTAAGCAGGAAGCCAGCTTGACCCATTCACAACTCAAATGAACGAAGGGTTTGCAGTCTCCTTGTGTGCTGTTTGAATGTGAGTCTCATCATTTATACATTTTAAACAGTTAGTTTTCCTTTCCCTTCAGTAAATGGGTAACAGGAAACACACAAAGCTCCTTAACTCTTCTTTAATCTTCCTCACTAGTGAAGTGAAAATCAAACAATAATTGTCTGGATGATCTCATTATTGTCAACAAAACTGAAACCTTGAAGTCCGCATACACTGAAATGCTGATACATTAAACAAAAACGGGAACTGTGCTTACATGTTGTTCAATAAATAAATAAGAGCTATAGAGAGATCCATGATGAATGAGCACCCTGGGAGGGCTTCAGCTTGTCAGAATTATACAGTGACATTAATCACAGCATAACAGGTTTGCTGCAGGCTTCCAGTGTAAAGACCTCATTATATCTTCATAACAAGACAAAGCAAAGAAGCAAAAATCCCCACAACTTCTGAGTTGATCAAAACGGAAAATTAACTAATGGACTTTTTCATTGGAACACAAAAACTCAAAATAAACTGTCCTTCATCACGTTAAGAATCACATAAGCAGTGGAGACATGTCAATCCATTTGCAGCATCCAACCAGGCTGTTTGTACAGTGTTGGTGTTCACTGGGGTTGTATATCAGCTGGCCAAAGTATTCTTGAAGGGCCCTCAGTCCCGTGAGTTAAGATAGTCTGTGCAGTTACAGTGCTGCAAGCTCCTCCTCAGGTGGAACAAGTGGAACCTGCAAACAGGAGGTTTGCCTCATCAGGAGATCCAAGTGTCCTGTCAGCAATGCTTCCAGGGGAGCCCCTCTTCAGCACTCAAAGTTCTACAGCCCTCTCTTGGCTCCAGAAGAATTCAAAGCCATGGGGACCAGAAAGCACTCTACTATTATCAATGGGTTCAAATTTGCTTGGATAATTATGTTTTTCATCTGAGAATTACATTAATGGGACCTCAGAGTGCTGACCATATTATGAGTTATGATCTATTAATCTCCTTGAAATATTATATATATATTTGTACACTTGCCAAATGCAAGCACTTTAACAGATCTTTTCTAAGACAGTCATAGAGAGTTTTTTTCTTTTGACCAAAGCAAAAAACACTCCAGCCTTTGTTTAGCAAGTTACTTTGATAGGAGATGGAAAACTAGGGGATAAAATCTTAATGTTTAAGGTCATATATTCAGATCTAGCCGAATCCCAGAAATCAGAAATATGAAGTAATAATAAAAGAATGTTCTAAATGCTGAAGATTTTTGTGTTTTAAGTTTCTATAACATCTTGTGAAATATTTTGGGCAATTTCTAATTCTGTCCTAACCAGTTTGCTTACTTCAGTTGAGTTTATTTTGGGATTTTTGCTAATGGAATTTCCACAACAGTGAGCAGACACTGTTAATTGCCACTATTTTAGGTTCAAAGAAATATCACCCACACTACACATTTTATGTGTTATTTTGGGTTATTAAGACTGTGTTAAAAAATACAAAGCTATATTTCTGGAAAGAGAACTTAATTATACAAATAAGTGGATGGATTTTCAGGTATTCACTACATTTGGTGTTGAGCTGTTTTTAATGTCAAGTATGTACTTAAGGATCTAGTGGGAGTGGAGTTGTACTGAAAAATCTGGTCCCAGTTATGGATGCTGAGAACATAAAAATCCTACCCCAGTAAAGACAAAGCCTTAAATGTCATTGATCTTTTTCTTTCCCATTGAGCTCTAATCCTGCATCAGCAGAACAAAGAGTTAGTACTGCATGGTTGGGAAGTTAAATTTTCCTCCGCACCTGCAGGTCATTCCTCCTGGGCTCCTTCCATTGATAGCCAAAAAGTTATTTGCTTGAGAAACTAATCATGTGGTGCAGCTGAGCTCCTTCATTTCCAGAAGAAAGGCATCTGAAGTTAGACTCTGTTTCACAAAGAATTCATGAGAGAGCTGGGTTGAATCAGTGGGATCAGCCTGCAGACTCAGGGCTATGATTTTGTTACTGTTTTTTTAGTCTAATTAAAAACACAGAATCATTTAGGTTGGAAGAAACCTCTAAGACCATTGAGTCCAACTGCAAATCAGCACTGCTGAGTCCACCTCCAAACCATCCCACTGAGTGTCACATCTACATGTCTTTTAAATACTTCCAGGGATGGTGACTTCTCCAGGCAGCCTGTTCAGTGCCTGACAACCCTTTTTGGGAAGAAATTTTTCCCAATATCCAATCTAAACTTGCCCTGGTGCAATTTGAGACAATTTCCTTGTCCTGTTGCTAGTTATTAGGAAAATAAACTGACATCCAGCTGACTACATTCTCCTTTCAAGACATGTATCTCAGGTAAAATTTTCATACTTCCAACAAAATTATAACACACTGCAATTTGAAAGCCTTGGATGAAAAGTGTCGTATAAATGCAAAGTGCTGAAAACGCAGTAGGAGATTTGCATTTAAGAGAGAAAAAAATAGACTGATTCAGAAAGCATTTCTAGTAAGAAACAAGGTAACAATTTCTTAGAAGTCACCATTTAATACAGAATGAACTGAAGAAAGTTCCTTTATAGTCATTGACAGGATATTACCATCAGAGGACATAATGTCCTCTTATCAAAGTCTCCTTTGCAAGGAAGGACAAATTTATTAAACAAGACAGACAGACAGGAAGAGCAATAGTGCTCACATCTCTGAGTCAGACATTTGAAACGCTAAATCCCTTTCTAGTCCCTCTACCCACAGGTGGTTTTTCCCACAATAAAATGAATGGAGGCTGGGGGAGGGAACAAGAAAGGGCCAGAAACTCTGTCAGCCCTTTGGAAAACACAGTGAATCCCTCCTCCATACCCAAACAAGTGGTACAGGAGGAACACTCTGTGACTTACAGCCCAGTTCCTCACTTTGATTAATAAAACATGGGGAGAAGCAGGAACTGCAGAAATTCCATAAAGCAGTAAACAGCAATTTAGTGGTGGTAATATAGCAGCTACCACCCCACCCCCAGCACAGACTCAGGTTTCAGTAAAACGAGCACTGTTTCAAGTCCACTGTTCCCTAAAGTCCCATTAAACCTTTCTGTGTGCTGGGTGAGCCCCAGTTCCTTGGATTTTCACATCAGATACACACTGAAAGAACTGTGGCCTGTGCTGTTTCACATTCAGTCACTTGTTTCTTGCTGCTAAACCCACATCACAGAAGCTACAGAAATGCATCCCCGGGTCCTTTTGAAGCCATGACCCATGTCCTTGAAACATGGCTTGCTAACATTTATTCAACTTTATGCAGTGCTGCTAGAAAAACATTTATGGTTAAGGACTACTGTCTCAGAATACAAAGATATTTTTGGCTCAGAGTAGGAAAAATAATCATGGACTCAATGACTATCTGAGTAATTTCTATAACTACTTCCACAGGAAGGGCAAAAACAATCTTCAAAAGGTGAGGAAAAAAGTCCTCTCCTTTCTTATGGATTTTAGAAATACACCTACCAGAAAAAAAACCCAAAAAAACCAAATAAAAAGTAAAACAAAACAAAACAAACAAACAAACAAAAACAAAACAAAAAACCAAACAAACAAAAAACCACAAACAAAAAAGAAGAAAAAGCCAAACAAACCAGCTCCAAAGAGCAAGTGAAGATCCAATTCTAAAGATTCAGCTTCATCCTGTCTCTCTTGGGACCTCATTGCAGCAATGCCATTCTCTCTCCTCAGCGATCCCAAGCACTCCAAGTGTGTGGAGGGAGGGATGGAAGTGCTGATCCCCCATCTCCTCAGGGCTGGACTGTGCTTCCTACCCAGGCAGGTGAGGGAAGAGCCCTCAGCCTCTGCAGCCTCTGGGATTGCTTCACACCCAGGTTCAACTGCATTTCTCCCATAGCAGGGATGCAGTCTCAGCAGAAATTCATCTTTTCTAGAAACCACAAATCTAATCCTAGCTGCTAAAAAATAATCTCTGTCCTGCCCCATTTTAGTCATCTCAACAGAGATGACATATTTATTCCAAGGACTATCATATTTATTCCAGCAATGTTTCTTTCAGCTCCTCAGCTGTGTGAAGAATCTATCATGTATGTGGGGCCAGTGGTGTTATAAAACACATACCTTTTTCCTCTTTTCAGCTTTGGAAAATCTCCATGGAGCAAAAGAGACTATCTTGTCTTCTTTCTTTCCATACTGAAAGGGTTAACCAATAGATATTATGTCTGTATTGGAGAATAAATTATCAGATGGATTGACTATCTCCCAAATGATAAAATAATTTTGGTTAATCTGTTCTCCAGCAGCTTATGAAAAGAAAATTCTTTACTTAAAACATCAGGAGAAACAAATTGCAAAGTAGCAAAAAAAAAAAAAGCTTAAGTTTACTACACTCATTGCTTACTGTTAAAGCTAAGTTTGATCAACTGGGGCACCTTTCAAATGACAGCAATTACCAAGGATTATGCCAGGTATAGCCCATCATTCACTGAAGAACAATGTTGTGAATTTTTTGCTACAAGGCACCTCAAGAACATTGACTATCAACAATAATTGCAAATAGAGTGCCTTAAAAATACACTGAAATAAGGTATTTATTCATTATAAAGGAAACCTCCCATTTAAGTTGTCAGCTAAAGCTCCATCTTTAAACCTGCCTCATTCCAGGTCCGCAGGCAGGGCATGGCTGCAGAGGAGATCCAGGCAGCCCCAGCCCAACCCCAGCTCCCAGCTGAGCAGAACACTCACACTGGTGCTGGAGCTCTCTGGCTGAGCAGAATTTAGTGGGATTCTGAAGGCCTTCAGTCCCCTAATCCTAACCTGTTATCCCAGAGTGGGTAATCTTGAAGGGTGGTTGTGGTGCAAAGCTGAGCCATTCTCAGTACTCAGTTAATCAAAAAGTATTCTCCACAATCTACTGAAGAATGAAAAGGAGAAATGGGAATGCTTCCTCTCAGACATCACTACTGAAATCCCTGCTAAGGCTGATGGTGCCTTACTTAAGTAGAGGCTGTAGAAACAGAGATTAAGATCATAGAATTCAAAAAATGTTACTGCTCATCTGTTTTTGCCAACAATCCCTTGTGTTTCCACATTTTTCGTGGATCGATAGATATTTGCCAGCATTCTCTAAAAGGGTTATTTCCAGAAATAGCAACTAATCCAAAAGATTTTTCCTGAGAGGAGCAGAACAGACAATATCCAGACTAAACTGTGCCATAACCTATTGGCAATATGTGAATCAATAGATGAATCTGCTGCCTGCACATCACTTCCAGCATTATGTGCCAATAAGAAACTTGATCACATAGAACAAAATTTTCTTGGGCAGCACGAATGGTTTGATGTTGTAATAGACTTTATAAAACAAATAAAGGGTTTTTTAAAGGATCTGAAAGTCTGCACCTTCTCCCAAAGTTCCCAAATCTTTCCTGTAAAATAAAAACACAGCCATACTGGTCATATGTCTCATTTTGGTTTTTATATGAACAGCTATTAGTGTTCAGTAAAAATAATAATAATGTAGATTATTTCTAGATGCAATGGAAAGATGAATGCAGGCTCCTCACCTTTTTTCTTCTCCAATCCCCATATTTTAGTTTCTTGCTTCAATTAGCTTAATAGTTATGATCATCCAAACATTCAAGTAAAAAAGGTCTTGTATACAAAGGAAACTCTCTTTGTATTTGGAAGTATGACAACCTCATCAATCAGAAAATGGAGATAATAAACATCTTTGAAGAGTGTTTTAGAAGTTAGTGAAATATTTACAAATATAAATTTGAACTCCTGATCTTAAGGCTCTCATGTTACTCTAATTACACTGCAATTGGAGCTCCCTATGTATACAAATATGTTTGAGTGCATATAAATAAAATTACTTAAATTAAAATTGTTTCTGTATTCTTCCTGCCAAAGAAAAAAAATTAAAATATAAGGCCTATTATATGGATCAGTAGTGTGCTGACTTTGCATAAGTAAAGAATACTCAGATACAATGGTTTAAAATTTTCCAAAAATAAATTTTGCTTTTGCTCATTACTGCACCTCAACCAGACCTCTAGTAACCATTTAGCATTGCTTAATATATTTCCATGTCTTCATTTTTCCTTCAATGCAGCCAAACCAGTGTTCAAACACACACATCTTCAAAGGTTATCCCTCTCTTACAGTTAAATACACAAATCAGCACGCAGGCAGGTTTGGCAGAGTGATTACTGCACACTGGGCCCAGTAATGGAATTTAGATGAATTTAGAAAAATTGCCAAAAACTGAATTCAGGTTATGTAGGTCTAAGATGTACAATGGGTTATCAAAACAAATTCCCTGTGCCTGTTATTGGTGTGGCAGATCTGAGGTACCAGGCCCCACCTGGGTACCCTGACGTGCAGAAGGACTCGCAGAAGAGAAGCAGGAACAGGCAAGCTTTGTACTGAGCCTGAAGCACTCAGAGAATCATGGCAAGTAAGGCCAGAAAAAAACTTCAAAAAGGTATTTAGTGCAGAGCACTAAACCTTACTCCCAGAGCACCCTCAATTATATTCTTGTTATTTCTGGCAGATGTTTATCTAAAGATGTCCAAAATGAAGCTTCAGCACCTCCCTGCACATTATTATTTTTATTAACTATTAACTATTTCAGACATTTTTCTAAAAAAACATTAAGCCAGAAGTCATTTGACACAAGATAAGCTCATTATTTCCTTTCCTGTGCCTCACAGATGTGGAGGATAGATTATTCTATTCTTCTTTTCACAGCTTTTTCACACTTGCATTCTTGTCTTCTATCAGTCTTCTTTAAATAAAAAATCCTATTTCATTCAATCATTCCTCCAAAGTCATGCTTGCAACACTCTCCTTATTCACCTTCCTTTCCTCTGGATTCTTTCCAATTTGTTCACACCTGTTCAACTCCCCAGACAAGGCCAAATGCATGATGACAAGGGCAGAAAGAACAAGCAATTTCTTATGCAACATAATCTTATGTGAGATAAACATATTCCTGACTATTTTCCAGTTTGTGAGCTACTGCTGTAATAAGTATTATCCAGTTGATTGTTCCCATCCATCACTTGCACAGTATTTTGGGTGAGCCTGATAGAAGGACCCTTTTTCTGAGAGAGGAAAATGTGGACATTTTTTCAGCCTGCAAACTCATTTTGGATTCTAACACTCTATTCCCACCTCCTTGCAGCTACTCAGCGCTGTATAGACAGAACACATACTTATTTTTCCATCTGTCCTCATTGACAACACCACTGAACCAGAGCGGATGCCTAACAGATATTTGCAGAATCCCAACAGACATTTTGAGAGGAAGTATTGGTGATTACTCTTCAAGTACCATTTTCCAGGTGATTGTGCACTCACCTTAGAGCTCCCTCCTGTGACTTCTGCAGCAAAGACAGCTTGTAAAGAAAGGACATCTTTGATGCAGCTGTGATAGCTCTCACACAACTGCTAGGAAGTGTTTTGGAAGAGCAGCAAATGTCTCTTTCTAATCAATTTTTTAATGTTTTCTGCTTCCTAGAGTAACCTATCTGTCTCCATGAAGCTATTAATCATTCCTCCTCCTCTTTAGTTGCTAAATTTCAGGGGTACTTATTAAAAATAAGACCTGGTTTATTGTTCTCGTATTTAGTTATGAAACATTCACTCTGCTTGTTGGTTAGGACTTTAGCATAAAAATAATAATGGATAAACCACAAATGGCGAGAACAGTGAAACATTTTGAAAATGGGTCTTCCTTTAGCTAATTGATTGGTGTGCTCCCTCTCAAGGCTATGGAAGCTGGAGGTGTCCCTGTGAGCCAGATTTCATGGTGTTGGTTGCACTCACACTTGTGGGGTTTTATCCAGCTGTGAGACTTTAGGGCCAGCTTAGAACTGAAGTTCCTAACTGAACACATTGTTTTGCAGGATACCAACAGGCCCTAAGATTAAAATACTGAAAGTATTCAGTTGATTAATTACAATTCTTATGACAAAAGACACTCCTCCTTCTTTCTTTTCTTTTCATTCCAGTATGAGAATTCTTTAAACAATAAGCACCATAGAAATCCAGGTCTGCCTGCTATGCTTTTCCTTGGACATTAAGAGACAAGTGGCAAACCAGTTGATTTGAGACATCTGAGAGATCTTACTTGTAAAAAGCCTATTAACTGAGTTGGGAATTCTTTCCTGCCAAAATCGAGTCTGCCTCTATATTTGTACTTGCTTAGCAAAACACCACTGCAGTTGCCAAGTTCTGGCCTAATTCATGTGTGAGGTATTGTGTAAATTCTTTAATAGCTGATTTTGGTTACAGGCTCATGACTATTAAAACATGATGCAGAGGAGGGAGGTCATGGAACTGCTCAAAACGTGCTGAGTATGCCAGGGTCTGGGGGTGGGAAGCCTTGGTGGCAAATCTGGGACAGCTAAGGCTCATGGATTCAGGTAGGTGCCCACTCAGTGAAGGCTGCAGCTCCAGGAGCTCAGTGCAGCTCTGCCAGCCCAGCACATGGAATAAAACAGACCAGAATGGACCTCTCTCCTTGCACCTCTCCTGCTTTTTCAGTGCCTGGCCTCCTTCAGGAGCAGCTGCCTGCAGAACAGGGCACAAGAGGAGGAGCATCTGCTCCCACCAAGTAAATACCAGCAGCCTGGACTGCAATAACTGATCACTACAATGCATGTCAAATGCAGATGTTAAATAAGCTCTGTGCACCAAACAGCCTCACAGGGTCCCAGCTATACAGGAGTACTCCAATGGTAACAGAAATAGAAATGCATTTCACTAGGAGGGCTTGGAGAAATGGTCTTTGTTAGCAATCCACACCTACTCTCCCTTTCATTTAAAGCTGACAAAAACTCCCAGAGCCTCAGCGATCCAAAAACGCCTGCAACAAAACCATGAAAGATAAGTGCTTCAAAGTCCTGATATTTCTAAGACAAAAGACAAGCCAAAGCAATTCTTCCTTAAACAGAAGGGGAAAAAATGAAGAAAACAGACATAAACCCTTCCCCTCCCTCCTTTTGCAGGTCCCCTTTAAACAGACTGTACCCTCCCCCTACAAAAGAAAAAAAAAAAAGTTGTTTAAACAAACAACAGATGCTGTCTAAACTAACTGCATGGTAAGTGCATACTAAAGACATATGCTGTCTTCTACCTAGCCATAAGTCCTTCCCACACACATACTTTAGTTCCAACTCTGGTGCAGTTTTAGACAAATAGAACAAGGGTGCATGGAGAAGTTGTACTCTAGCAAGTTCTCAGAAAATCCCCTAGGATTTGTTTAATTGTTGTCAGACCCTAAAAGGTAAACAGCACAAATAAAATGCTCCAGAAAACAGAAATAACCCATAACAATTAAAGAGATTTGTAAGCATAGGTTGCATCTATGATGAGGTGATGTTGTCACATAATTCTTGCTTTTGAATGTGTTAGAATAAAGCATCACATTATACAAATCTTTTCAATACCATTGAAGAATTTATTACAAAAACCTCTTCTTTTAATTAATAGTAGCTTGGTATGTTTGCCTTAAAAACCAGACTCTTAGATTTCCCTTAGAGAGTATTGAATTCTACTTTGTTCCCCCTGGATTCCAACTGTAATGCTCCTTCCCAGATGATAAAGTCATATGTTGTCAAACATATAGCTTAACTGTACCAGAACCATTAGAGCTGGAAAACAGGGCTTGGAAAATAGCAGCAGTTACACTTTGGCATAGAAAGCTGATGCTTCTGAGCATACACTTGGAGGATTAAGAAAAGATCAAGAGGTAAAAGATCACAGATCTGGCCAGCTGTTAGCATCCAACTCCAAAATGTGGCCTCACCCATCCTCTACTCTGATTTTAGAGCAGAAACTGCAGCAAGTCTGCAAGCTAAAATTCACTGTGGCTTAATGGATTTAAGTGCTTCCCTCTTTACATGACTGAATGAAACCAGTTAACATGAAAATTATTTTTAAATAGCATGCAATTCTCACTGCATTTTCTCCACTATTAATTAACATATTGGGTAACTTCAAATAATTGTTTTCTACTCGGTCCTGTAATTTCCCCTTATTCAAACCTTCAATTCACACACTGAAACTGCTTTGAGGAGCTGGATCCAGGGCATCCTTAGAAGTTTTGTGACAACATCCTGATATTGCTACTTCTGTGCTGTATTGTGGGTCTTTCTTGCAGGCTGGGGCACACCTCTAGTGCCCTCTCCAGTAAATAGTATTTTTTATGGAAAGAATGCAATAATATAGTCAGTCAGCAA
This sequence comes from Melospiza georgiana, assembly GCF_028018845.1. NCBI lineage: Eukaryota > Metazoa > Chordata > Aves > Passeriformes > Passerellidae > Melospiza > Melospiza georgiana. Next base: position 9,347,012 of record NC_080443.1, on the reverse strand, counting down.
AGTCAATGGCAAACTGTTATCTCACTGATACTGGTACTTCACTGATTAAATTTTGTCAGGGATTTCTTTGATTCTCTTTCCCTCCTCACCCCAGTACCAACTACCACTAGAAGATACACAGCCTTCAAAACACACAACAAGACATGGAGCTTTTATATGGTTCATTTTTTGGTTAAATATAAAAGAAGTAAGTAAATTGTACTTTTGTAAGTACACAAATAATTCAAAATATTTGGGTTCTCCTTACATCTTCATATACAATGCCTTTGATCTAAGTTTGTTCAACTCCACAGGATAGGTCTGCACTTTTCTGTTACATGCATGGGCTGGCTCAGACTTCCTCTTTGCTTCTCTGTGAAAAACAAGAGCAGACACCACCTACCATCACTTCCAGAGATGAGCACTGCACTGTCCTAACTTATAAAACTCCAAATATTTTTCCTGAAAGAAATCACACTGTTATGGTATAATGCCTAAATATAAAAGCGTGTGAGACAGGCACCTGCTGTGGACAGATGGGGGAATGATAATGGGATTGTAGTGTATCTTCATCAATGCCTCCACCAATGCCTGGAGGGACTCTTGTCCCCAGGGAAACTGCTAGAGGAGAAATATATCCTCAAAATCTATTCCAAAAAATGCTGTAATATACTTTCTCCTACCAAGTATAACTGAAGTCGTGCATGAAGGTAATTTCTTGAAGCTTTTAAGGACAGTGTTTTCAGGGAATTTGCATGAAAATTCATTAAAGTTTTACAGTCACACAACTAACAGAGTAGTACCAAGCCCAGGCTAATAAAACATTCATTCCCACCACAGCCAGGCTCTCAGTACTCAAGCAGCCAAGTTAGGTTTCTGTTTCACCATTGGTTTGTAAGCCCTTGGGTTCTTTGAAATGCAGTATCTTATCTCTAGCAAAACAGTGTCTCCTAAAAGAACAAAGGTTGCATCTCACATTTCTGTGTGTGAAGCACTGCTCACAAACCACCTGCTCTGCCCATCCCTCCCTCTCTGTGCTCTCAGGGGCTGCCTGCCAGCACACAGGTTTCTGTAAACTCCCAGTTGTCAGCAGGAGTGGAGCAGGTTCCTCTGCCTGCACCACTGCTGACCCTTCTGAAGGACATGTCCTGTGTGACACAGCAACAACTGGGGACCAGTGCAGTCCCTTTCAGGGGAACCAGTGGTTCCTTGGCCAAAGGCATGTCAAAAACTGATTTTGAAATCAGTTCAAAAGCCATTTCAGACTCACACAAAAAACAGTATGCCTGGAAAATCACCATTGCCCAGCAGCTAGAGCAGGAATGCATGTCAATAAACTAGCCATGTGCTGTCCTTTCAAGTGGGGGTACATTATGGTACCTCTGATGTCAGGAGCAGTGAAGTTTGCAAGTGGATGAGTATAAACTTTACACTGGGGGTAATTCAGTGTTTACTTCCAGATAGCATGTTAGCCTAAGGAAACAAAGGTTGGCATAATACATAAGTGGAATTTCACACAGGCAACAAAAAGAGCTTGGTTGGGTGAATTTTCACAAATCTAAATCTTCATCCAAGGTTTATAGTGATAATTCCACTGCCCCACCTCCCTCTGTTTTCCAGTTATCAACATTACAGTGGTTCATGCTAATTGAAAGTCGTCATTACCTTTGGGTCTCACCAGAAGAACAAAAGGTAACAAAAGATTTCATGTCTTAGATCCTTCCACTCTGTACTTCTGCACTGGCTGCACAGACCTACAAGAGAGGATATTCTTGTCCAGCTGATCTGTGTGTGTAAAGATTATCTGTCACTGCATTGTGAAAACCAGCAGTATCTCCTATAAAACACTTAAATACAGAAATCTGGATTTGCAGGCTTCAGAATGAAGCCCTCAAACCTGGGCTGAGTACTCAAAATCATCAAATAAAAAGTTGTAATTAGTGCTGAGATTTCAAATTTTGACTTACTGAGCAGGATCCGAGTGAACTTCTTATTCAGTAATTAGCAGGTAAATAAAGAAGATAACATCCATGGCCCCTAAAATGCTTGAATTAATGCTCATATAGAAAAAGAAATCTGAATGACTAAAAAGAAAAAATATAGCAGAAAATTGTTAGGAGCCTTGATTCTACCATTAGTAATTTCATAGTCTCTATTGACTGTTGGGTAAAAAACCCACATGGATTCAAGAAACCAGATGGCTCTGAAGATGAAAGCAGAACTAACAGCTCAGGGTAATTTTTCCTATGTCCATTAGAGATCTTCTGAAGGTGGACAGGAGAAGAAAAGCAAGCTGGTCAAAATGTAGGATGTCATATCAAAGTCATCCCAAATAATGACATTACTGTAGAGAAGCTTAATTCTGGACATTCTAATGCTTCTGTTTGTTATCTATCTGTTCCTTTTGAAACCCTCACATGTATACCTCTACCTCTAAGAGAGGTCCTGAGAGCAATCCTGATATTCATGTCACTTGCTGTCATTACAGAATAATAATATATCTTTTTAGGAATTCTGTGAAGGTTTGGGAGACACTGGAGTCTCAAGAAAGACCGGTGGCCTCCAGGAGTACCACAGATAAAGCATTCTATCCTATCTTCAGTAGTGTTCAGCATACTGACCCTTTTGTTCTTAAGCTCTTCAAGCAGGACTCATGGTTTCATTTTCAGAAATTAAATCCCCAGTGGAGCCGTAGTGAGGACATAAAATTCAGCTTAGTTTCCAAACTGCATGCCAGATCCCATGCAAATGAAAGGAAGATCAGAGCACCATAGGAGAATTTTCTTTGGTGCTCATCCTTGGGTTGATTTGCATCTGGCCCTTGTGAAGTAGAAGATATTCCGTGACCTTGCACAAGTACCAAAGGTTTTTGTTTAGGCATCTCCTTTAAAAGCACTTTATAAATTGTTCACTTTGTGAACAATTCCTCACTGCCATGGGAGGTTTCCACCCCTTAGTGCGTCTGAGCAGCCTCAAGCCCCAGTGCCAGTGCTGGCTGCAGCTCATGCTGGTGGCTGAGGCGTGGATGGAAACAAGTCCCACTGCCATGGGGCTTCCTTTGAGACATCCCACTCTGCCAGGAAAACAGATGCTTGTGTTTTTATGCTTATGTTAAAAAGTTCTTTCAAGTTTTGCCTTCAGTGACAAAGTTAAAAACAGAGAAAAAGCGTTTCTTCCTGTTTTAAAAATAACACAAAAAGCTGAAATTTCTTTGAAGAGAGTAGTCCAGGAATCAGAGAACCAGGGAACAAAGAGTCTACGTTTTCATCAGAAGACACCAAAGGAAATTTCTGCTTCCTAGAGTAGCACATCAAACAATTTGTGGGGTCATTCCAGCCATCCTGGAAGCCCTTCACTCTCAACAACATTTCTGAAAAGAATAATATGAATATCAATAAAAATACATAATTCCTTCCTGTTGATGGGAAAATATGGAGTTTATCAGTCAGGCCCACTCAACTTGTCTGCAAAAGAATAATTTGCTCACATTTGTTCTTACAATTGTTCTGTAAACAGAAAATGACACAGTAAAACAGCAGCTGTTGGATATCACAGCTTCTTTAAGAAAAAAAATACATAATATAGGACTCCAGACAGATCATCTAGAAACAAACTTCTTTCTCTCTCATCTTATTTGCACTTCACTACCAGTTGTTACCAATGGAGTAAGAATTCTCTTCCTTTTTCCCTGTCATACATATCTATATATATGAAAACAAAAATATATATATGCAAACACACAGAGAGTTTGAATGAATATAAATTATCTCAATAGCAGCATTTAGGTTACTCAACCATCTCTTATATTTTTCAGAAATCATCCACCGGGGCTGACAGGAGCAAAGAACTGATTCTGGAACATCAACATTTTTTTTAATATGTCACTCAATCAAAATCAAACCTCAAAAGAAGGAGCAGTTTGCAGATGAACTTTTTGAAATGGAATTTTTTTTCCACAGACTCTCTTCTGGACAATATTTGGAGAACCAAACAGAAAGTTATGAAGAAACCAGATGAGAAAATTAGATGCACCTTCTCCAGATACTTCTGGCACACTTGAGCATCAAAAGAAATATCCAGAGACTATGATGAGCAATGCAGTGAACATCTTTTCTTATTTGAAAAATCAAACCAACTACTATTTTTAAAATTATTTTTCATAAAAGGAAGAAAACCCCGCCAAAATTTACACAGATATTTGGCCTCAAATGTTTGTTTGTTTTTTTTAATTAAAGAATTCTCTGACTTCTGATGTTTCCTTTATTGAAGGAGTGTCATTCAATGTAAATTTTTCTCAGGTAAAATTTCAATTCAGTTACTTTAATTGACAAATTTAATCACAAACAACTTTGCACACATGTGATTGAATCATGTATACAGTAGAATAAATATGCAGGATGCATTCCAAATGTGTTGGCTCTGGTCCAGAAGCCAATGACTGAAGCAAATTTGGATTACCCACATGCTTTAAATTAGGCACTTGCTTAAGTGTCTGGAGAATTGAAACCATAATTTTTTACTTTTCTCTCCACAAAGACTTTATAATATTGTCCTGGGATATTTAAAAGTAAAGAAAAGATGAAGAACAGTGATGTTAATACGGTTACACAGGAATGAGATGGTGAGAACAAGAAAAAAAATGTGAACTCTGTTGCTTGAGTATTTGAACTCTTTCTATTGTAGAAATCTACAGACTGTGAAAATCTTGACTGATAAACTTGTATTCAATCATGGATTAAGGAAATATATTTTTCTTACTATAGAGCCAAGAGACTGAAAGAAGCCTATATTTTAGGTCTCTAACAAAATCTTACAGTGCTATGTTTCAAACCAAGCTGAATAAAATATTCATTATTATTTGCCAAAGAATGTTTTATTCCCTCATAGTTCTGCTTTCTCTTTTCCCTCTTACTTTCCCCTTGTGCTTGAGAAGTTACAGTTCTATTTGGCATATTCTCATATGTATCATGCAGCACTATACATGACAGTAATTAAATAAAAATAAAGAGTAAGCAAACATTACTGTAAAAAGGCAGAACCAAAACCAATGCTTCAATGATATTAGAGCTGGAAAAAAACTACTTCCAATTCCCTAGCAATGAAATAATTCCCCAGCAACAATACAGCAGACAAACATTTACCAGTAAAACTGGGCAATAGCTGTGAAAATAAAATTACAAAGATGTTTTCCTTTACATATGCAAAATGTGTGAAAAAAAATCCCTGATATGTTCCTCTCTTTGCATCTCTAGTCAGCTCTGGTTTTTCTCCAGATAGGTCTGCATGCTTTTTCAGGATGTAAAAATCAAGGAAAGTTACGAATCTCATTTAATAATCTGGTAGAATTTGAGCTGATCTCATCTACTTTATCTTCAAGGAGTTTAATGGTTTGATGCACTGGTCTGGCTCCAAACATAGACACAAAAGTCTGAAACAGTTTACTGGCACAGTTACTTTTTAAAGAAATGAATAGTTGCTCCCATTCTAAAACAATTATTTAGATAGTTCTCCTTCATCTTTTATTTCTCTACATGTGGAATTTAACCTCTTTTGCACACAATGCAGAGCAGCATGACTAACTGATATAATGTATAGGAAATGACTTGTGGAGCTAAAGCAAACAGTTGATGTGCTTACAAGATAAGTGTCAGCTTGCGGAAATAGCAAATAACAATGACACAATTCCCTCCTCTCAAAGTATGTGCACGGTGCAAAGACCTGCTGCTAATTTTCACTCAGCAAGGGGGGATGCCATTGGCCTTTTGTTACACAGGGAAGCCAGTGATGTCACTTGGCTTTGTGCTGCACACTCTGCTGCCTACCGGCTTGCAAGAAGATTTTTTCCCAGCTAAAAGTAGCACTCTGCTGGGCAGAATTAAGTAATTCCACATGCACCATTCCTCCAGGCTATTATTTTGTTCACATGTATCAGAATCTATGGTTGAATGAAGTATTCTATGGAGTAAAATATCATTGGCATCAACATGGTTTTGCACTCTTTGGACTAATTCTCTGGTTCCTTTACCAGTAAATGCCCTTATTAGGCATGGAAAAAAGATGCCTTAGGTTTTACTTTTTAAAGCAGTCCCAGGAATCTTGATAGTCTAATTTGCTTTATACAAGAATTTTAGATCAAAATATGCTTTGCATCAAAACATAAGAGTATCACTTGCAACAGAACAAAATTAGGCCTAGACAAAAAACATTTTCCTAACTTTTTTTTTCTTTTCACTTAAAAGCAATTTATTTTAACACTTCCAGAGAGGCAGCAAAATGCAGACTTTGTAGCAAAGTCAAGGACAGAAAGGAAAGGCTTTTTCTGTGTTAGCATTTGTTCTTTTTTAAAGGGGATCAGCATAAACTTTACTCACACTGGCTTTTTCTATTCCCAGAATTTCCAGTTCAGCTTTCATAGAGGTTGTCAGAGGGTTCCCCATTTCCAGGGAACAACAATGAAATACAGTAATTGGATGTGGCAGTGCTACTCTGTGAGTTTATCCCAACTTGTCACTGCTGGCTACTGCTTCCCCTCATTAATTCCATCACACTGGCTGGCCACTGGTTTGACATGCCCTGTCTGAGCAGAAATTACTGCTCTTCTCTCAGTGGCCAGCCCTCATTCCTTGCACACTTGGGCAGTTCTGCTGCAATCAGCAGGATTGCTCATATGCATCAGAGCTGGCAGGACCCGCCTGAGGATCCTTTAATAAGCCAACACGGAATAAGGGAGCATGTGGTAACTGAGCTCATGTCATTAGTTTGCATTGTCAGCCCTGTGCAGGGTAATAGCATCTGTGGAACTCCCTGTAGCCAGAAAATTGCATCCAGCCAGCAATGATCACAAAAAGAAGAGTTGTCATGGAAAGGTGACAAATGCATGGCCAAGAGAAGAAAAAGATTGACTAAACACATACAGAAGAATCCATGCTAATTCCTACTGTACTGTTGATTTACTGAATAGCAAAATACTTTGAAAATTACCATCAGAAGTTTTATTGGGAGAAATCAACTTAGACGGCAGATCTGAATAATTGCAGATTAGCAGAAACCAGGACAAAATCATTCAGGGTTTTCAGATTGTAAAGCCTGTTAACATCCACTTGCCCAAACACTCCTGGAACAGCCCTAGTTCACACAGTCATATACACAAATAACCCCAGAAGCAGCACTGTCTTTTCACTTACACATCACTCTTAGACAAAAAGGAGGGCAGCAGGATTTAGACCATCCCTAAAGAGCAACAGGCTTTGGGGTGCAGTGTGTTTGAATTAAAGCTTTGCCTTCAGATCTTTACCAAATACCATTGATAAAACTGGTATCAAGCGTATCAATACTAGTCATAATTTACACATGTATAAATACATGTAAACATGGATGTGTTAAATATTAAGGATAATTAGCAACTTTACAATACTAATATATGCATATGTATATTGTTTGATAAAATAAAATTTTAAATTCTCTTTCATTAAAAAAACCTGAAATTTAACTTACTGTCTTAAAAGACAGGCAAGACTTTGTCTGGGCATTCAAATTACAATGATTGTTTTCCATTATGAGATCTGCGAAGCTTTGATTATCAATTTAAATTATATTTGAGCATGTCCGGTTAATTCACAGATTCTTCTGAATTTTCAACTGAACAACATGTTGATTTTTGCTCTGCAATGTAAATTATCACATCTTTTTAATTTTTTGTATTCACCTCTAGAGGAAACTGCATTTCTGTGATGGGTGAAACAGTGAGTCCTGTGTGGACTGTAAAGCACCTAAAAAGCAATGAGCTGCAAAAGGGTTACTGTTACTTCAAAAGAAAAACTTAAGGGAGGAGATTTTCTCATCCCATAATTTCCAACAATTGAGTCAGTTGTTAGCACCTTTTCTCATTTTGAACCTGGAGGAAATATTGTCTTTCTAAAACAGATTATGTTCCTTTTTTGTCTCTGTATGTCATCTTTTTAAACTGTCACCTTAAAATTATTTTTAATACCAAACATTAGCAGATTTTTGTCCAGCTGGGATTGTCAGACATCTCAGAATAAGCCCTTCAGTGGGAACCACAAGTCCAATGTTATCCACACAAGTCTGCTTCCGCTGAAAACTTGCTGCCTGCCTTGTAGGGAATCCTCTCCCTTTGACATCCCAGGTTTTAGGAATCTGCTAACCATCGAGGCTGCAAGGATTCTTCAGGGCTGAAGGAAAATCTGCAAGCCATTTTCCTAACCTGGTGAGCCAGGTCAGCAAGACAATAAAAGAAAAAATGAAAGAAACTAAAGTAAATAGCTTTTGACATCCAGTGCCGTAAAAGTAAAATATTTTAAAACTTGGCATCATATAGAAGTTAGCTAATTATGGTGGCGCCATTCACGATGATATAATTAACTGAATGTCTGCATTTCTATTATAAACTCCTATTTTCAGAGGTTTATGATACAGCCTTAAAAATTTGCTCTGGCCAGAAACTTGGCATGCTAAATCTCACCCTGAAAGCAACTTTTTCCCTCCAAAACTGAAGAAGAAAAACCTGCTGGGTTTTTGTGGTAGTTTTCCCTTTTTTGTTGTTGTTGGGTTTTGTTTTAGAGCTTATAATAAGGTAATGAAATTAACCACTCTGAAATAGTGCCCTTTATGTACTCAAAGACTTCGGGGTATTAAAGAACAAATTTTGACCTATGTTGTGTGATTTAGTGATAAAAGTTCCACCTTCAGCCCATTTCTGGAAATGCTACTGTGCTGCACAAAGTCTAGGCCAGGGGCATGTCCAAAAATTACACACTTCTAACAAGGACCTGCTGTTAGAACAAACTCCTGCACTTTAAACATCCTGACATCTCCTCACTCCTAACTGGCTGTTCTTTTTCTCCTGAAAGCTGTATGGCTGCCAAAAAGCTGATCTTGCAGGAATGGAATTGAGGTCCCTTTCTTGCATTCAGCAAACCTAGCGGTGATTCCTTCCTTCCCTGCCACGTGCAAAAACCACAGGTTACCTGGAAGTGGGCAGAGACACAAACACACAGTGCCCAGGGCTGTCTGCAGGACAGGGAGGTTTCAGGTGCAGTGTCCCTTTCCTGGGACAGTCCATCCTGGGCTGATGAGCTGCTCTGAAGTGGGGTAGTTCTCTGAATGACCTTGGGGTGGACATTTGGTGTCTCTTCCAACGTACACATTATCTCCCTGAGATAAACACACTGCATCTCAGCTGTTACAGAATGAAAGTCTACAGAGATACATGGAAATTTGGTGTTTACCCTGAGATGAATAACCAGAAAATTTACCATGATTAAAGGGAACACAACTCTGAGATCTGCAGTTATAGCTAAGGAATAAAATATTCTCTACATCTGCTTCACGGTACTTGTTCAAAACTACCTTTTTTTTTTTTTTTTTTTAACATCTACTTAAAATTTAAATTGGTTTTGTTTACTTATATACACTTTTCACACAATTCCTTAGGTCAAAAATTGGCTTCATCACTAAAATCCTAATTGCCAACAGTGTACTAAAAACTTCCATGCAATCTATAGAAAGTAGTTTCCTTCCCCTGTTGCCACTTTGGAATGTTATGTTCTTACTAGTCTGCTGCTTTCCTTCAGCCTGGAGAAGATACTGTTTGTTCCTCCCTCTCACAATTCCTTACACAGATTTGTTTAGAGCCAAAGGATTTGGAAATCCAAAGGAGAGTTTTAATTGCCTTATCAGCCAGATTGGTGGACTCTTTGTCCCAATGGTGCACAAAAAGGTAGCTCCTTCCTTTCTCTATTGAGCTGGTTATTATTCCCTCAGAGTTCCCTCTTTTGGGACATTGCTTTTAATCCAACAGACTATGGAGAGACACTTTGTTTCCTTTGCAACAAAGGAGTGAAGCACTACTTTTCCTCATCTTGCTTTCCTCCTAATACACAATCCCACTTTGTTTGGACAGTGTTTCTGCAACCTTTGTCTGCACAGCTACATTATGCAGCTGAAAGTTTCCTTCACAGAAAATACCCTTCAAATAATTTCCAGATTAAAAATTATGCTGGCACTCTCCAGGAGGCCAAACATCATTTTTGAAATGCCACATGTACATTCTGTACTAACTGCAGTGGTGGTGGTTCCTCTGCTGTGTCTCTCTGCTCTGTATCTCAGAATACAAGGTCTTAGGGAAAAAAAGGTAAAACCATCATTATTGCACAAAAACAAAGAAAGCACAAGAAGTCTGGAAGTAACACCATGCAAATTTCATCCTTGAATAGAAAAGCTAAGGAGTAAATAAAACAAAACAAAAATTACATTATATCTTACTGTTTATAGTAACTACAATACAGCTGAGAGCATGTTCCTAAGAGCAAACCATGCTTAAACATTTGGAAAAGTCAGTGTGGCTAGAGCCCAGGTATCTGGTGACAGCATTCATGATGGAGTTGCTGGAATTCATAAACACACAAGTGCAGCCTCTGACTACACTGGGGACTCTTGCCAAGGCATGGAAGTTTTCCTTCCCTTGCTGGTAAGGTTATGGAGGGAACACAAACTGTGTTTGCACGGGGATCACTGTGATTCCTCAGGATATCAAGGGGGCCAGAGCTTTTCTCTCTCAGGCTACTGAGGTTGCACATCCTCCCCAAGCAAGTCACAAGCTGGGCACAGGCTGAGCTCTGCCCACCAGGCTGGCACAGCACAGCTTCCTCCAGGACAGCACAGGCATCTAAGATGGCCCAGACATCTAAAAACAGTTAGGGGATATGCTGCCCTATCGGGCCATAGTGAAGCCCACAATGTGGATGTAATCTGTGGCTGCTCAGGTGTGGATGCCCTGCACAGTCTCAGGCATTCCCTGGCAGTGTCTGTGCTTGAGGCAGAGCTGCACTGCTGCCAGCACCAGGAGAACCCCGTGCCAGGGGGATTTATCAAACACAAATTACCAAAAGAACCTGAATGCAAAGTCTTCTCACAGTCACTGTGGACATAACCACCCCCAACTGCTCCCCTGTCCATGCATGCCAAGGGATCCATAAATGAGGGTGAGGAAGGACTAGACTCTGTCCTTAATTAAGCAATGTGTATTGGAGCAAGTCCCCTAAAGTGAATGTAGCTATACTGTATTGATTTTGGTGTAAATGGAATCAGAATCTGACTATTTGTAATACAGCACAGTAAAAGATTAAATTAAGTAAGTCTTCAATAAGCACCAAGCCTCCTAGAATTATTTCAGTGACTGTCTAACCTATAAATGACCCAGCCAAGTGCTATTTTTCAGACACTAATGCAAACACATAACAGGCAACACAAAACAGCCAGCAGTAAAAATCTGTAGGGAAGATAACTCTCTCCTCCTTTGTCTGAATTATTTCTCTTCCACTGTGATTTTATCTTCACTGCATGCTACTTTTATAAAAAACATTTTGTAAACCATGTATTATAAAATAGAACAGATGAAAGGGTATTTATATGAATTGTATTTGCATTTCTGCATGAGTTTGATATGTAATTTCAAGATTACCCAAACTACTGATAATTATATTTTAAATACAATTAGAGTATAAACAGATATGCCCAGGAACATTTTCACAATGTTTTTTCAGACAAAAATGCCAATACATTAAAAATTCAAAACCCCAAAAATCAAATCTGGTCAAACAAGGAGGAAAAAGCAGAAGAGAGGTAAGGAAATGAGAACATATCTTCAAATGAGAAAATTCCCTTTTTCATTCAGATTTTCAAAAAGGGAGATTAAACTGACTTTATAACATTGAAAGTCTTCAAATAAAACTGGAATGTCTCAATAGACTCAGTCCAAATTTCTGGGAGATTTTACATTTGAATAATATTTAAATTAGCTTTTCATCTAGGAAAAATATTAAATCTTGAAAACTCTCCCGAGTTAGGGCAATCCTAGTGTGCCCAGCAGTATTGCTAATCAGCTGCTCAGAACATCAATGTCACCTTGCATTGCAGCACCAGCAGTGGTCCATGCCTGAAGGGTTTTCTCAATACTTGAACAATAGCTGGGATGTTTGGCGAGCATTGCTATTTTAAAGAAAACAGGGTGGGGTTTTATTTAAAAGCAAGATGATTTTTCCCCCAAAATTTTTACTAATCTAGAACCTGCTCTTTAATATAAATATTTTAATTGAAAATATCACTATGGTGTAGTCCTAATCTAAAACTTTCAACCTTTTTCTATGCCTCAGAAACTTTAGTAATTGTTCTTGTTAAAAGAATATAATGAATAGATTAACCTTTGCAAGGTGGTTTAGTTTTCTGGAGTGAGATTTTTGTTAAGTAACATTCAAAGCTAATAAAGACAAGAAATGAATAAAATTAGATAATTTTAAATTTACATGTTCTTTTTTTCTGAATGAGATTTTAACATAAAATATCAGAACCTGTATTTAAACAAATATCTAAGATACTTCCTGTGGAGATTTCAGAACACAGAAGATTTTTCAGATTTTCTGTTCTGAGAAAATTCTTCTTTATTGCAAGCCCTGTTGAAAAGTCACTTATTTCCCACAAGATGTAAAAATTAGTGTAATTTTCCTTGAGAAGGGGTCTGTGGTAAGATATTCCTCTCTGTGACCACTGGTGCTGCCCTGCCCCAATACTGTAGAATTTTTTCTGTGAGGAGCTGTCAGGGTGTCTCCTCAGGGAAGTCAATAATTTGGGATGTTTTTTCCTGATCCTTTATTTCCATATCCCATGGAAAGAAATAAGGAAATAACAAATTCTATAATTCTTTAAAATCCAGAGGCTTGGCTGCAGCGGGCATTACCTGAAGGCATTACCTTCTCACGCCTTAATTGAACAGCCACTCTATTTGATTTACATAATGCTCAGTTAAAATGACAAGCAGAGCTTAGCGTTAGTGCCTCCGGCCGAGGCTGGCCCCTGCCTGTGCAGTCACACCCACGGACAGGGCAGCAGCTGCTGCAAACTGTCCCCTCTGCTGCCAAAGGGACACCCACGCTGGGCAGGGATGGGCTGGGCAGGGCTGGGCAGCCCAGCTGGGGCAGGGACACATCACCCCCCAGCTGGGCTTGGGCTTAGCCCGTGCCTGTCTGTGGGAAAATGGCCCTGATTGCTGTGCCCAGGTGTCACCAGGGCAGCAGCAGCAGCCTCTGGGAGCCTTTGTGGGGTGATGATGCCAAGGTGATTTTTTGCCTTTTATATACCTTTTATGTAGCCTTAGCACTCTTAGAATGCATACTTGTAATTCCTTAAGTCTGATAATTTAGCACAGTCCCAGAACTCTGTTAGGCCAGGAGACCAAACATCCTAAAGGCCTCCTCGCAGGAGGCCAGAAAGACCCACACTATCTTAGGAAACCAAGGTGCCCTCTAGAACAAATCCTGTAAAGTGGAGATTTGGCCCCATCCTCAGATGGGGGGATATCACGCCATCCATCCAGGCCTGCCATTGGGGCGCCCTTGTTAGATCTGCTAATTTGTAAGGTCTATAAATTGTACACACAATCTATTGGGGGAGTGCATTGTGGCACATCCCACCTTGGCCAAACAGTGCACCACAAGGATCCTTATTGAAACACCAAGGCAAAAACCCCTTATCCCTTAACTGTGTCTGGCTCTGAATTTTTTACCCGGAAAAGGCACCAGCGATGTTGCAGAGAACCCAGAGCTGTTCGGGTGCCTGGAGACCTGCCCTGCAGGGACCCTGCCCGTCCCCAGCCAGACACACGTGGTGCTGACAGAGCTGTCGTGCTCCCATGCACAGCCTGCTCCTCCTCCCTGGTGGCCATCTGCCATGGAAAGCAGCATTTGACACTCAAAAGTTGTCATCTTGTCATCACATCATCCCTGCAAGGCAGGTTCAGGCATCCAGCCTGGGCTCGGGTCACAGGGGCAAACACGAGGGGCATAAATTTGCTACTTATTCAGAGAAGAGAGGGGTGTGCGCAATTCAGAGCACCTGCATTTGAGGCCTGAAGCAGCACAACACAGCAAAGGAGCAGTTTGCCTCCCTACACCCTGTTCTTTTCAATCTCTGCAGTGTTTAAGCTGCAGAGCTGGCTACTTTCAAAAACAAATGTTGAATTTAAAAGCTGACGTTACATTGTGGGCATTTAAGCTTATAATCAGTGTTAGACAGTTACATAGGTCTGGGCCAAGAATACACAGATTAGTTTTGCTTGCATCATTACAAACACTTTAAGAATACTGTTTGCCACAGCATTTAATTTTATTTTGAACCACGATTATTATGACCTTACTCTAAAAAAAACCATGGTGCGCTCTGAGATCCATATGATGAGCTCCCAAATGAAAATTCAATCAATTTAGAAATTAAAACTTAATAAAAAACCAGCATTTAGAGTATTGTTGAGATTCTGTTCTTATTTCATACTACTTTAGCACCCTGGCATGGCAAAAGGATCCAGTCAGTTCAGTAGAAATCAGTATAATGATCCCAATATTAACAAAAATGAACAACAGGGAATATGATTTAGAGGTAGTACCTGTCAATTTTGAAAGACCATCTTTTGGCTTATGTGCACTCCTGCTGTGTGTACGTGGGAAAGAGCTTCTTTCATGTATTTCCAGATCAGTTAGAAGTATCTATCTCCCAATGCAGCTACCAGATAATGAGCCCGTCTGCTCTGACTGCTGTCTCACAGACAGGACAGGACATCTCTCTGCACATCATGGGCTTTCTGGAGAACCCTCAGCTCCCAGGGGATAAACAGAGAAGCAGTCAGAGCAAACAGCTTTACCTATAGGCCTACAGCTAAGGCTCTAGTATATTAATGGTTGCCACAGAAAATACGAAACTGATTATCTGCCATGAAATGAGAGGGCTGATTCTCCCCAGCTGTACACACTCCTGGCAGTGTAAAGAATCTGCCTCTTGCCTTTGCTCTCTGATCACACAAGGAAAATCTGCCTTACCTTTCTCCCCCTCATCCTCCTTATCACAACCATGACTGAGAATGGATAAATGATCAAGGCAAAAAGGTACAAAGAGATTTAACAGCTGGCTGACCTTGGCCATACTGTCACACACCAATATGACTGCACAAACAGGAGAGAACTGGGCTTGCTTCATCAATAAACAAATCACTTCTAGCAGCTACAATGCCACCAGTACCGCTGGCAGGTAAATTTTTGTCCAGAGAAACTCTATTAAATATACTCCCAATGATACAACTGACTAAGCCAATAGGGTTTTACAAGAATGATTTGGATAATCTGCTCCTTTTAGTGGCTGTAATGGGAAATGTTCACTTCTTAGTACTATCCTTTAAGGTTCTACAACAGGAATACAGGTTTTTGTAAAATTCTCCTAGCTTTGTCATAGGATTTAGAATATTGTAACTATGTCAAAATTGTTGCCATCTGTGTCAAAATTTAAAATTGCCTACAACATTTGTCGCTTAGTAGTACTTCTAATGACTGTGTTAGTCAGTATCTGACATTTGGTCCAGTGTATATTGCACCACTGAGATCCTGCACAGATTGCAGGTTAGAGACCCCACACAAATGCATATGTCACACAGATCACACCAGTGACAAAACATACATGGATATGAAGCATTTTAAATTTGTCTTATCTATTTTTAAAAGTTTTCATCGACCAACCCTCTTTCAGCCCTCCCCTCCAATCTACATAGATCCAGATCATTCATAGCTTTAAGTCAGAAGTTTGGAAATGCAGAGATCACAGGAAAACCCAACCATGTCCTGCCTTGCTTATGAGGAATGTGTGTTCTCTACTTAAAGGCAACCTTCATTAGGCATACACTTTGAGTTTATCAGAGACAAGTAATATTCAATAGTCAAATATTAGACTCTGGTTTGTTTATAAGAGTTCATAAAGAGTAGAGGAAGGAAAAGCAACAGTTTAATATATTTCTACCATTATTTATATGGATGCAAAGCTAAAGAGGCTCAGGCGAAATCAGCAGAGATCTCCAGATGCAATGCCATGGCTGACAGCTGCATTTGGCTCAGTTGCTTGCAAAGCTCAGCAGTGGCTATCATCCTCATTCAGTCACACCAGCACAGCGAGCAGCACTTTGGAAAGAAGAGGATAACTCCTTAGTGGCACATCTGTTAGGTATAGATGGCATTCATCTGAGTAGCTTTGCCAATGGATGACATGCCAAGTCCTTTATGCTAAAAGGCTTGTGCTTGATGTTAATCATTCGCTCTCTGCCAGTTAACATGTTTATCCTTCTAGGAAATACTTTGATCTATACTGGCACTTGAAATATAGCAACCAATTTTACTAGACTGGAAATGAACAAACAAGATCTTGTGTGAATTGCCAAATGGCACAGCAAAATGCAGGATGCATGTTACAAAGGGTTGCTTAGCAACTAGAAAAGGCCATGCACTCCATTTCACTATTTTGGTTTGAAATAGAAAATAAATGGCCTTATAATTGTTTGAAATACACAGAGAGCTAGAACATAATGCTGCTCTGGAGAAATCTATTTGTGAGGAGTGTGTGTCATGGGAGACAGAGAGACTCTGAACTCAACATTCAATAGGTAAGTGAAGGAGAAACTGCCTTTCAGATATTTTGCCTTAAAATGTAAATGTAACGGTAGTTTAAGTTCAGTGCATGTATTCTGCTATTCAACCAGGATTTAAAACAATTGTTTATTTTTACCTTTCATCTTCAAATGTTAAGAGGGTTAGGGTTTTTTGCAAAGAACACTATTAGCTCATCCTCCATTTGCATGCAAGGAAGTGGAAGTTTAGAGCAGTTGGTACTTTACCCATGCAAGTTGCCAAACTGTGACTACATCACAGGCATCCTGAATCTAAGCAGTCTTAAAAAAAACAAACCAACTTCTGCATAACATATCCTCCTTCCTCTCTCTTACACAGCTCCCCCCATGCCTGGCAGCTGGTCTTAAATAGACAGATATAAATAATTGCCTAGCAATACTTCATACAGGAAAAAGAGAGGTCTCTAAAAACTCCAAGCCTCCCATACCTTGAAGCGGCTACTGTCTTTATTTTCCAATATGAGAAAGTGAGGCAGAGATCAAAGTGATTCTTGAAAAACACATGGGAAGTCTTTGGGATTTGAGAGCAGACTGTGGACACCTGACATTTATCTTGGTGGCACAGTCATCTCCTCTTCCACCAGTATTCTTTTTATACAGGGATCTAAAGCAGGTATGAGCACCCCTCTGATATTCCTTGGCATTAAAATCCCCTTGCAAACACCATCCCTGTGCTAGCTCCCAGCCCAGGCAGCCCTGGTGCTGAAGCCAGTCCCGCTGCAGCTGCAGGAACCTGCCTAACTCTCTGGGAGTAGAGCAGGGAGAGCTCTGGGGCTCAGACCTCTGTGGTACAGCAGGGTGAGCTGAGCACAAAGGGGCAGCCACTGTCAGGAGG
This sequence comes from Melospiza georgiana, assembly GCF_028018845.1. Lineage (NCBI taxonomy): Eukaryota > Metazoa > Chordata > Aves > Passeriformes > Passerellidae > Melospiza > Melospiza georgiana. The sequence goes on along the minus strand of NC_080443.1, from coordinate 9,329,685 downwards.
TGTCAGCCCCTTAATCTATGTAACGTGTAAGCTGCAGCCAACAGCCTCCTGCACAATACCAGTGTGTCTGCTGAAAATGGCATTGCCCATAATTGCATTGTTTGCTTAGAGGGGACCCGAGATCCGGATCAAGTTCAACAAGATCTGTGTCATTCTAGTTAGTGCTGTTTTTCAAGCACACCCCTTCAGTGAACAGAAAGCCCTCTGAATCCATGACCAGACTTTCAGGGCCAGATAACTGACTGTTTCGGTTTCTTTCAAGTTGTATCGCAGTAGACACACACAGTATCCTGGATACTGGACAGATTTAAAAGTGGGAAGAAAAGGTTCCAGCACACTGGCTTTAAAAGAGAGAACAAAGTAAGTGAGGATCAGAGGGAGGAAGGCGATCGCTATGACACTAAGACAATTAATCACTGCCAGATGTTAAGGGTCACACAGCACTGCATGCTGGGAAGATCAGCAGGGGTTCTTGGACAGGGAATAGAGGGAAAAAATAACCTGTCATGTCAGTGAACTAGTCAGGGGTTTAGGGTTCCTGTCGTTTAACTATTAGTGTGCTCTTAATAAAATGACAATGCATTGAAGAAGGGGAGGAAGATAGGGCAGTTGGCAGAAAAGAGGGAGTGACAGCTTAATAATCCCTGTCTGTCAAAAGCACTAAAAATACCATCCCAAATTCAACGTTCTTACTTTTGTAATGAACGCGCCAGGGTTCCTGTTTGATTAATAGAACACTTGTTGACTGGCAAGGACAAATGTGCACATGGTCTGAACACAGCCCTGTGCATAAATAATTTAAATTGCATTATGGCCAGAGCTCAGCTTGCACTGGGGGTTCTGTGATAAACCCCTGTGTTTCAGCAGTTCATAACTTGGCCCTAAAAGAAAAGCTCAGGCATCTTGAGCCTAAAGCTGGACCGAGAAGGATGGTTCTTTGAAGTATGAAAAAGAAACCAGTGCCCTCTGGAAACCACAGATCTTTGTTGGTGCAGTGATGGTGGTGTCTCTGCTGGCTCCAGTTGTGTATCTCTCACATTACAGCAAAAAGAAGATGGTTTTACGCTGAATGATGCAAACAAATCTGTGTTCATGCTAATGCCCACTTATCCCCATTAACAGCAATGCTAATGACAGTGGTATACACTCACCACTAAAATGGGGGAATGCTTGCTTGGAACTTTGGGAATAGTTTTCAAAGGGAAGAGTTTAGACCATTTTATAAATGGACACTTAGTTGCAAATATTTCCAGCATCCCTTTGGGAGATGAATTTTGTTTAGTTAAGCTGTTATTTGATAATACCCTTTTCCATAAAAAATTCTGCTTTTACCTCAAAAAGGAACATTTTCCACCAAAATTGGCACATTGTTCTGTTCTTAAAACAACGTTTAAGAGCTCGTGTATTTATGGTGTAATTATTTCTCACCCCTGAGGCCCTACACACAAACCCAATAGAAGGAACAGACAATTAGGGCACTTGTAGATGTACTAAGTATCTCAGGTAAGGCCTAACTTCAAAATTTTTATCAATCCTGTACAGCTATGACTGAATTCTATGCCAATCAGTCAGAATTCATTTTTCTCAACATTTTACTCACCTGATGTGAACATGCAAACATTTGGCTGTTTTGCCATTTTTTTTCCCTGTCAAAACAGAATACTTCTTTAAGTCATTATTCAGTCAGTAGAACAGCTATGCTTGTCTAAACAGTTCATCACATTATGATCAGAATGGAACAATAACCAAAATGAATATATTATCAGATTAAAAACTACAACAGAAATTCCCCAAAGAGTACACATATTTGGTCTAATAGCTTCTCTTTCTTTTCAATTTGTTTGGTCTTGTAATCTATCAGATGATTTTGGTGGCCTGAATTTGAACTTGGAGAAATGCTGCTGAGGACATTCAACTTTCATAGTGCCATAAAAGCTGAGATTTCTTTGTTACCCTTGAGTAGGCTTTAGCTTTGCAGAATCAGGCTCTCAAGGCTTAAGAAAACAAGCATTTGTTTGCTGAATTTTTCTGAGTATTTTTCCCAGATATTGTTTGAGGGTTTTGTTTTCAATTTATAATGCAAATTATATAAATAGCAAATTTATATACATTGCATTCTATAAACATATAGAACTGCTTATTTGTCCTCTTCCAAATTAGATAATATTAAGAACTACATAGGTAGTCCTCAAAATGGAACCATTTTTTACTTTGTAAGTCTCCTTCAATCATTGTAAGTCATTGTTTAATTCATTTCCTTGGCATGCTAGTTGGAGTTTCAAATTGTTCTTACAAATCTCCATAGATTAGGCAAAGCTTTGTAGCCACCTCTATGTTGCAGTCAAATTGTACAAGGAAAAGGGGTGCACAGTAGCATTTTTTGCAATTTTTTGAAACGACACAGTCAAGACTTATCATTCCTCTTCCTAGAATTGCCAGTAAAGCTCTTCAGGCAAAATTTGGCTTGTGCTTCACTTGCCTCTTTTGTAAAACGGTACTGAGCCTTCCCCAGTCTTGCTAACCACATGTCCATTCCAGTATTAATGGACACCACAGTGCTGCATTATGGAATGTTTCAGGAGAAAGGAGAGTCAACAGAGAACTTGTGTAACTCCCAACACGTGACCCCAGCAAGCACATCCTTCCTCAAAAACCTGCCAAAGCTGCACTCTGCAGAAGGCAAACCGGATTTTACACACCCATCTGCCCAGCAATGTTATCTCACTGAGTAACCTCCTCTGAGGTTAATGTAGGAGTTTGAGTGATGCCACACATTAAGAGTTAACTCACAGCAGTCCTTCAGAGCATTAATGTCTCCTTTGTATCAACGCTGAGAGATCACAGCAGACAGAGTAGCTCCACTGCACAGAACACAAAACCAAGCCCAGGAACTTGCTGCTTAAGCTCCCGATCCCTGAATTTAGTTTCCTCTTACCCTTTTTCTTGTTGCAGTTCACTGGGGTCACAAAGACAAGAGATGGTTGCTGCTACTTTGCAAGGCTTCTGTTCACTGGTGGCCCCTTATGCTGCATCACTGTAAGGGTGCTTCAAGATGCAATGAGGGTTGAGATGCTTTGAGAGTTGAAGAAGCCACCTGAGGTACTGATGCACTGTCAGAATAAAAATAAACAAGCAGAACTGGTTACACAACCATAAGGCACTTTCTTGTAGCATCTTCAACAAGTAATTTTACCATGTGGGACTGTTTTTCAAAAAGCTAAAAAACATAAAAGTAAAACAAATGTTGTATAAATCCCAGACAGCTTTTGGGTATTTAATTTACCCCAAGAATTTTCAGCTTATAATAAAGAACAACTGAAGGTGACCAGACAGACAATACACCACATTGCTACATCTGTGTGCAACCCTGATGTTCCATCAGCCTGGGCTGTATTAGCCACTTCATCATCCTCAGACATCTGGCAAATGACCAATATACTTTTGTCTCCATGTTTTTATGGATATAACAGTTTGAATAAGATTAAAATTTGCACCTTACAGAGATACATGCAATAGTCTGCATAATTGCACATGGGTTATGTTAGGAGGGCATTCTCTTACATGAAACTTCCTTTGCTCCACAGCCCTTTCACACTTGAGTTTGTTTCATACTTCAGATTGTTCCCCTAAATGGCACACCATGATATACTGCTAAACATTCTGCTGGATCAGTCATACAATTACACATGTTTGTTCCACATGTGCCTACCAAAAATATCCAGAGCCTCCATATAGCTTCCCCCTTTAAAGTAAATAGCAAGGAATAGACTGTTTTATTCCTCTCCAAAACTTTAGTCCCAGGAGACAAAAAAAGAGTTATAGTGCATGTGAAAAGCATGGGCAACAAAAAAAAAAAAAAAAAACACAAAAGATTTTTTGCTGTTTAGCTTTTGTCATTTAAGCTATCAAACAAATAAAAACAGCCAATTTGAATTGCAGTTAAATAAATTCCTATGGCACTTATTCACTTTGGAAAATACAAAATAATTGATCAAAAGGAAAGAGCTCCCAGAATTTTTTTTTTAATTTAAAGCTTATATATTAACAACCTATAACAAGATACTTTTTCTGCTGTTGTAGACAGAACAGGTCATCATTTTAATTTGTGACAATAAATAAGCCTATTTTCTTCTAAATGTGGAAAAAGTTTAAAAACTGATGTGAACAAAACATACCTCTTCTCTTCCAAAAGCAATGATGAGCATTTTAATTTTTGCTTGAAAGTACACAAATAGGCAGATATAATTTGACCTACAGAACTATTAATTGTCAACTCAACCCACTTATTTGCAGGCTATAGCCTCAAAACAGCATCATAAGGTTGATTATTCAGCTAGCAAACACACAGGTGAGCTGTTTGTTTTAAGAACATTTCATTAACCCAGTGGGGTCTTGTGCATTGTGATAGAATATGCACCTAAATTATCAATTATATTTAACCTCCTGCCTGAACTGGAGTAATGTGGCTGACAGGAGGAGAGCTGACTTTTAAACCCAGCCAGATAGAGTGTTTTCTGACAGAGCTTCAACCGAACAACACACATGCAGACAATTAGCCAGGTTTTAGAGGCTGGCCCAAGCTAGAGAAGAGCTGGAAACGTGTTCCTTGGTGTTTCTCATTAGAGACCGACTGACTGAGAGGATTCCAGGCTGGCTCACGCTGCCCTTTCATCTCACAGACCTGTGCATAATGTGCCCCAGACCCGGCATGTGAGCCTGTGGGGTGAGCGCAGTCCCAGGGGGAAGGTGGCTTTCCCAGGGTGTGATCCTGGGGCAGGGAAGGCGGCAGGAGTGCAGCTCCCTCTGCACACAAAGGAGCTTCCAGCACTTGGGAATCTCGGCCAGCCTGCTTGGGAAGATATCTAAATTCCCTGACAAAAAATGTAGGGTTGCTCCCCTCACACAAAAATTATCTAAACCCCAACCCAATCTGATAATGCTGCTTTAATTCACTACAACTCTGTTCTTTCTCATCAATCTCTTCAAGTGCAGCAACATCTGCACCTCCCTCAGTATTGGAAGGGATTTGCATTTGAAGTACAGTTTACTTCAGCAGTTTGCATGGAATAATTGATATCCTGTTATTTTTCCAAATGCTTTTACAAGAGTTCAATGTGTGTTAGTCTGTGAGTGTTCTCAAACATTTGTGTGGCAGTCAGATAAAACCCAGACATATTGATAAGATGGTCCAAAGGAAGCATTAAATGCATAAACACAGTGTCTCTACCATGACCTGATATGTTAATTTCTTCATACTTTTCACATATTCTCTTGAATTTTGTTGTTAAGCCAGGATTCCTCAGTCAGGGAAGCAAACCAAAGTCCAAAATCCAATTTTTCCCTGCAGTCTTTCTAAACCACAAACTAGTACAATTTATAGAGGAGAATATCTGCTATGACACATTTTCTCAAAGGGAATATTTACTGGAGAATCCATCACTCTAATGACATCTTTGTTAACCTCTATGTTTTAAATATTTTGCTACAAGTATGTCAATTCACATGAATTAGTGGAGCCTCTACTTGTCAGTTGTAGACCACCACATGTGGTTTTGTACAGAGAAAGCACCTCAGATCTCATATAAAGAGTGTGCAAAGTTTGAATCTGTTTTATAAATATGCAAAATATTCCAGAAATAATTTTCTCCTTTTTTACAGTAAACTTGGCCTCTCAAGGATGCATTCTGTAAGCACCTTTGCACATTATGCTGAAGCAGAAAAATAAGTGAGATTCTTACTTTCCTTTTGCTCCCGTTTAATCTGATGACCCTCCTGAACTTAATGGTCCCAGAGAAACCCCAAACTATCTTTTATTATTCTCCATGACCATGTTTTATTTCTCAAATATTTACTGCTCAGCTACACCTAATTGCCTTCAATGTTACCGCTTGGAGAAGGAATGACTATCAGCCTCTTCAGGTTGCTCTTCCCAATGCTGCTACATGAACAATATAGTTACAACCCTCCCAGTACTTATTTTCTTACAGTTAAACCATCTGGAGCCAGTTACTAACAGGAGAAACACAAAAGCAGGAAAGTTTCTAGGCTTTGTGGTTTCTGAGAAAAGTCACTCAAACACACCCTACAAGCCCACAAACCAGAAAATAAAATTGTAATTTTATTTATTGAAAGTATCATTAACTTTCGCTACCTAGGGGTGACAATACCATTGATCCTCTCATCCTTGATGCCCTGACTCCTCTAATGGACAGACAAGGGGGTGTTTGGTCAGGGGAGGAGCATTTTCCTGTGCTAGGGAGGATGCTCAGAGCAGGGACACTGCTGGCCAGCTTGTGGCCATGCCAGAGCAGGAAAGGGCAGTGCCACCTTGCCCATGAGCAAGTGTGACCTGCAGCCTGTATTTATTTCCCACTGCAATGTACCTATTGCTCCTATTCTCCAAGGCACTTGCCCAAAGGCTTACATGTGCAATAATTAACAAATAAAATAGTTGTACAAAAGCAAAATTTAGGCTGCTGTCCAAGATTCACATGGTTTTGGCATTTGCTGAAAGATAAACTATGTGTTTATAACACGTGAAAATTTCCAACTAGTACACAACTATTTGTTTGTGAATCAATTTTACAATTTAAAAATACTTATAGATTTACAGTATGGAGGAAAAGATTTCTAAAAAGATGTGTTAGGGAAAGCTTTTAAGAGACTACAAGACAGTTTGGTTTATATGGAATATACCTGATAGAAGAGAAGCTCTTGGAAAGCTTAAGAAACTTTAATGTGAAGCCCTTGTCTTGAAATCTTACTCACCTGAGTAAAATAACAGCCAACTGATCCTTTCAGTCTGACAGGCTGTAACTTTCTGAGCCTGCCTTGGTCACAGAGGGCCAAGAAAGCTGTCTTACATTGTCCTTCCACTCTTGTTCCTCTGTTTCTCAACTTTTTCATCTTTCTTCTGAATTTAGAGAGCTTCCCACTTCTAAACTCTCAAGCTTTCAAAGTGTGACACATGAGTTTAGCACACCTTGTTAACTTAATATTTCACAGAAAAGACTTTCCTTTGGAAATATTCTAGGTCAGCCTTACCACTGCTATGAGAAGTAATTTTTCTAAGGTCTTGATACATATAAGTGCCAAGTATCCTCAAATTGTGAGATCAGAATTAGACCCTTTATGGTTTCTCACTGGAAGATGATAAAAAAAAAAAATCAGAGGAGCAATTTTGGTCCACTGCCATCAATAAAGAGACACAAAGGAAAAAATATTCCTAGAACAGAGATGGAAATAGAGAAGGAAAAGCATGAAAGGGTTTCCAGTCATGCAGTGGATGTTGCTCCCTTGTGAACACACTCTGATGTTTTCTTCTTAACAATGAACAAAAGCCATTTTCTCTGAGGAAGAGGACAGGAAAAGGCTCAAGCTAAAGCTGGGTCAGGACTGGTTAGCATGGAGCTTCTGTGTCCCTGTTTAGAGGAGTTAGAGCCCAGTTAAAAGTCTCTCTTGCCTGTCCCCAGCCTTTGCTCTCCCTTTGAAGTCCATCCTGCCCCTCCAAAATGCTGCTTGCTGGGTGCCAGCCTTCTGTAAACTTCCCTGTCCCTCAGCTCCCTGTCCAGTCCAGCTTTTACCCACACATCCCTATAGATGTGCTGCTTTTCCTTTCCAAATCTGCAGCTGTAAATTGTTCCCACTAAAACTGGACCTTTTAGGAAGAACCAGATGAGAATTTAATTTGAAAACATTTTTCCAGCAGTAAATAATAAAGCTTTATCTGAATGGACCTTGGTTCCTGCCACATTTTATATTCTTGCTTTGGAGCTCTACTATCACCTCTGCATCAAACAACTTTTCATGTATTTTGAGACTTTGGGGGGTTTTGAATTTTTTTTTCATTAACTTCTTCCTTTTAGACCTAGAGGTTGAAAAGAATTGAGGAAACACGTAGTTTTTACCAGCTGAAGTAAGATATGGAGATCCCCAAGCCCTGAACCATTCTCACTGTTTAAGCCCAGAGCTTTCAGCCAAGAGAAGCAGCATCAGGCCATGATTGCCTCTGATCCAGCCTGGGGTGGGAGAGCACAATTCCCCTGGGGCAGAGTCCTGGGCTCTGCATTCCCACAGCAGTCACAGCTCCTGAGCTGGGCCACACAGAGCCAGCCCTGCAGCAGACACAGCAGGCACTTCACACACCTGCTTCAAGGTGTTCTGATGGCATCTGATAGTGGTTTTTATAAATGTACTTATTTTATACATTAAAAACCAACAAACCAAAACCTACAAAACCTTGAAAATAATTAGTAAAATACTAAAGCTGAACAAATATTTAGAAGAAATTAAATCAAATGTCTATATTTAATTTTTTTTGACTCTCAAAGCTGAGATATATTTATCCTTTAGTGAGCTCTAACAAATATTGGAACACTAAAGGCACAGGTAAAGGTAATACAGTCAGAATTTATGCAAGTAAAAGTTAAGGACAGATTAATACCTAGATGCAGACTTTGCTGGCTTGATGACTGAACAATATTGTTTCAGCAACAGTGTACCATAGAGCTCTCACTTCTTGTATTGTTTTTACACTTGACACTTATGAGGACAGAAAAACTCAGTTGTAAACTGGAAAGAAAGCCAGAACTTTCAAAACTAGAGCAATCTGGATAAGATTTAAAAATAAACAACAGAAAAGGAGTTTTTCCAGAAGAATGCTTCCTCCCCCTCTTCCCTGTCCCACTCTCCTCTGCCTCCAACAGAGCCAGCACCAGATGTTTCAGAAACCACACACTGGGCAGATACACAGGATCATCTGTCCCTTCTTCCATAAAGGTCTCATCCAAAGGGAAAAATTTAGACAACCTAGTTCAAAGAGCACACCAGTAGCAGCAAGTAGCAAGTCTTCTATTTTAAACAGCTCTTACCTTTGAAAATAGAAATTTAAGTGGAATAACTTTTAAATTTCATATCCAGAAAATTGGATCACAGCAGCAGAATAGTCTACAAGATATTTTTGTGATAAACACATTAATCTAAAACAGTTCATGAGTATGTAATCTACAAACATGACTAATGAATACTATTTTCTCAGAAGTAAGATTACTACAAAACCAACACAAAGTCCTGGCAGGGAAGTAATATTTGATAGATTTAAGAAAAAAAGTGAATCATTTTTACACTCAGATAGAAGAGTTTCCCCCTAATCCAGGAAGCTGTTTTTCCTATATGCAAGTGCCTTAAAAAATGCAAATTTAATTTCCTCAAATATATGTAATGGTAAATATAAATTCTAAAAATAAAATATTTATTCAGGATTAATAGTAACACTTAATAGAATGGATTTATTCATCGAAATAAAGATGAGTAATTAAAAATGGGTTTGTTCCAAAACAAGATTAATGTGTTGGTTAAAGATATAATTCCTTCTACGTGTAAGTGTAACAGGCAATATTTTTTTCTCTGACTTTGACTTTTTTACTTCTAAAAGCAGCAACTGTAAAGGATTCCTGGTGGCAAGTGCTAGGGTCACAGGCAAGGCTGGGGAGCAGAGGGGAGCAGAGCCCAGCATAGCACTGAGGAGGGGCTGGGCAGCTCTGGGGTTTGCAGCCCTGCATCCCCATGAGTGTAAAACACCTCTAGGGTTGCTCTGAAGCACGCAGACAGCCAGTCCTGCCCTGCCTGGCCCGGGATCAAAGCACTGGAAAGGTGGCTCTGTGCCACTGCTCCCCCTGGCTCTGCTCAGCTTCGCGAAGGCCAAACTCAGCACAGCTGAGAATCCATCCCAGCACGTTAATCATGGCTGGGCTGGAATTGCTGTCATACTGAAGTTTTCATTTCCTTCACCTTTTAAAGCCTGACTCGTTCAAAGGAAGACAAGATTTCATTTTTGCAATGAAGCACCTCAGATTGGAAATGTCCTTCAGTTAGCAATTCTAGAAAGCAAGTGGAATTTGTGGAAGTCAAACATCTATTACATAGAAAATATTAATGAGTGGAATTTTTTCAGATGTCGCTTGACAGTGAGGTAAACTCTGCACTGTGGAAGACAAAGTCCTAATCAAGCTGCTAAAAGCATTTTCATATCAAGAAAAATGTACTGCAGTTAATATCAAATTTGATTTGCCAAAAGTGCAGGAAATTGAGTTAGGTGTTCCCTCTGTCTGGTGCCAGTGGGGCTTCTGGCAGTACTGCCTGGCACCAGAGCCTTGGAGGTTTCTTTGTCCTCTTTTTGCCTTCACAGCGATAGGGACAAAGGAAAAAAGAAATTACAATCATTTCAATGTGGTGAAACAAAGGCACCAGAAGAACTACAATTCACAATGAACAAACGTAGACATGGTATTAGCAAAATTTCTTACACAGAATCATTTCTTATGCATTTCACCATAGCAGAGATATAATTCAAACCTTTACTGCAGTCCAGCTGCACTATCCAGTTCAAGAGAATTATAAATCCATTTTTATTAATTATATTTAAATGGCATACAGAGCAGAGACATACCACAGCTCTGGTGATATCAGACCCATAACTCCAGGTGCTCTAAAAAACTCAAGACTCACAGGAAATATATATAACATTAATGATTGATATCAACATAGCATTATTTCATTCCAGGAGTTGTTCCTAGGAGATAGAGTCAGGAGCTACTGTCTCCCATGGACAGGCTGGATTGAGATTACTGTACACACTGGGATGTGAGGGACCAAAAATGCATATGAGGTCACAAAGACCAAGGAGACAAATGAAAACTCCCTGCACAATGATAAAATATTTCAAGCTAGGAAAAGTTTGCGGGATTATGGAAATACATTCTTTCTGAATACTTCTTTCCCCTTCAAATCCCAGCCATCTTTAAAAGCCAGGTGACAGCTCTCACAAGAGAAATTTTTCTTCTTCTCTCCTGTGATTTGATTTAGATCTCCTTTCCAGTGACAGACTGCCAGGTTGTGTAAAGCCCAGAGATCTCTACAGCAGGCAGTCCACTAATGACTCAGAGTCAGTGTAAGACACAGAGAGCAAGGAGAGAGAGAATAGAAGAAGAAAGAATTAAGCATCCATCTCATTCACCCATCAGACAGGCCCCCCCAAACCCCTGCTGGGGCAGTGGGAGGCAGAATTACTCCTGCTGGGTTCCAGGCACCCCCAGTTGGTCAGTGCAGGTGTTCTGTTGCCACACCATTGATAAGTCACTATAAACTGCTGGAATTGAAAACATAAAACATATGGAAATGTAGTAGTATTTTCAGTGCTTTGTTTGAATGGCTTATATTTTTTTGTCTGCAAAGTTTGGAAACTTTTTTAACAGGATGTTTCTTTTTGACTCTTTTTTTTCAATATCAGTTGCAAAACTGCCTAAAGTCATAGTCACATGTCAAAACCCTGACACCTACTTTTAATGATTTCCATTTCCATTCCAACCGTCTCATCCACTTAACTTCCTCATTGCTTGGCTACTGCTGCAGCATTCACATCTACATTTTATCAGTGTTCCGTGGCTTTCCATGGAATAACTCCACGGTCACTCACAGACTGTAATGCAACCACTATCTTCATGATGTTAAGTGGACTTTACTCCTTCACCAGCAGTCAAAACAAAGTGGCAGTTAAATTTTCTTTATTATGGATTATAGTTTTCTACTTCAAAATAATTTACCTTGGTTCAAGTCATGTATAGAACTTCAAAATAAAATAGTCCAGTTAATGGATCTTTGCTTTAGCAAAGAACAAGGAACTCTCACAGTGTGGGCATTTTGAGAAAAATACTTTCATGACATTCAGCTGAGTAGAACAGTCATAATTAATTTAGTTCAACTGTGCCAAAGCAACATATTATTACTTCATAGGGGATGTTTGCAATGGAGGATGAGTTATTGACTCAACAGGCCTAGCAGTCCTAACAGAGCTTGACCTGCATTTAGCCTGCACTACATACAGACAAAAAAAATGAAGTCTCATCCTGCAGTTCTCACAGCGCCCACTTCCTAGGAAAGAGCTTCCCATTCCACTGTGTTAGTAAAATACAAACTACTAATTAATATATTGTATTTATTATTACCATTCACAGTAGTGTGGAATGTGTTATTATGGAGATTGTTTACCAAAGGGTGGCTTCTTAATTGCACACTGGTGATGGTGTTTGGATTGATTGACCAACTAGGCCAAAGCTGTATCGAACTGCCTGTAAGGGTTACAGGTTTCTTAATAACATAGAATAGTATAAAATAGTATATTCTAGCTTAATAAAGCTATACCATACTATAGTAGAAGGATCAGCCTTCTGCAATCATGGAGTCAGTGTTCATTATTACCCAGCTGGGGGCCTGCAGTGACATATAGGTATGTGTACACAGAAGACCATGAACATATGGAAGGTTGTGGAAGTCTTAATTAGCTTCGGTTAGTCTCAGATGTCACCCAAGAGTGACAAAACTAATTTATAAAAAAATCTCAGAGTAAAGAGCCCAAAGTTCCCATCACAAGGAGAGCGAGAACATTTCGTAGAGCTGAAAGTTTCTCAAAGGGGTGACAGATGGGCAAACATGGAGGAGCCTAAAGAGCAAGGAGGAGACACAAGTGAGAGAAGAAAGAAAAGATCTCAAATCCTTGATACACTTTTGTGGCTCTTTCCTTTTCACAAAAAAGCCATTTCTTCACAGTGAGAGGTTTAAAGAATTCTTTCAGAAATTCCACCTGGTCCTAAGGAGTTTGCTCCCTTGAAAACTCTCAAAGGCTGGCTATTTTTAATTTTCCTTCAGCTATTTCCATTTTTATCTGCCTTCTGGACAGGAACGCGTACTTGGCACAATTCATCAGTTTTTACAAACTCTGAGTCTTGGAACCACCTTGTCTTCTACTCTGGGCCCATTTACAGAGGGACACTTAAAATTCACCAGTAGAGGATGGATGATACGAGAACTAAAGTGAAATCTCACTTAACTCAAGCTAACTCAAAGATCTACAGAAAGCATTGTTTTCACATGGTCCCTGAGGTCCAATGATAATAAAAAATGTGTAAAAGAATTTTATAAATGTTGTGATACCTTCACATCATCTTTTTTTCTTTCCCTTGCCTTGGGAGACATGTTTCTAATGGCTAAAGAAAGACAGGAAAGATAACTCCTAACTGGAAGCTGCTGCTGGATCCTGTCCTGCAGCTTTGCCCATTGTTTGTTACAGAGATGGGAACTGGGGCATTGTACCAGCCATGGAATTCATCCAAGTAGATCCAAAAAAGAGTGAAGGCAGTAAAGAATACAGAATTAACTATACATTTTTTGCCTCCATTTAAATACTCCACATGCCACAGAATGACATGGTTACTTCTACAGTTATTTTCAAAGGCTGAGTTTTCCATTTCCTGAACACAATTTCTTTTTACTCACTCAGCTTAATGTTAGTTTTTAACCATGCACTGTTTGTCAGCTCCTACAGCCATCGCACTCATGGTAAAAATGAAAAAAATCCTTCTAGTATATGATCTACCTACTGAGAAGAAAGTAAGGATTATATCAGGGCTGTTCTGGAGTAGGTTTTAAAAAGAACAAATTTTGTTTCAGCACATTTTGATACTCTCTCCACATCTGTGGAAAAAACCTCTTCCATCCATTTGGAAGTCTTCCTGATGGTTTCAGGATCATTTCTATCATGTTACAGAGAAATAATGCACCAATCATCTCTCCTTAACTGAGCAGTGAAGAAAGATTTTAGAACTAATAGGATCTTATATAAGCCTTGTCTGAAGCATTGCAAAACTGTGCTTCATATGATCTATAATATAATGATACTAAGAAGTTAATATTAAAGAAGAAAATTAATACATTTAAAAGTCCTCAAATTAAAAATGTCTTTCACTTTTTTTCCATTACTTTTCTTAGAACTCCTCCGTTTCAAAGTAAAATTCAATAGTACTTTTAATTTCTGTGTATTAAAGTACTTTTGTTACCTATTAAGTATGATTGATCTGTTTTAATAATGAAATAAGAAATGTTGACACACTCCTGGCAAAGAAAAAGTGTCAAAAAATAATTCCTGGATTACTGGGTATCCCTTGGAAACTTTCAGCCACACGTAAAAGGAGAGAAAAAAGAAGAGTGATGCTTGGTTTGAAAAAGGGACCATCAAGAATTATGAGGAGAATAAGAGCCAATAAACTGGCTGACAAACAAATGTTTGAGTTTAAACTTTGTAACTGTTCATTTTTCCAAGAACTGTATTAAGGGTCAGATGCAAATTAATATAACATGGGATTCATTAAAAAATCATATCTATTTAATATATAGAATAATAAAAAAAGACAAGTCACATCTTTACCTCTCCAACAGAGTAAATAATCTTCACACACTCCTTTTTTCTGAGGCTGACAGAAAGTCACCATATGGGTCATAATGGAAACAGTATCTTCCACCTCTTTGTACCTGAGCAAATGACCTCCTTTCAAGATGAATTTTCCAAAAGCAGGTAATTGAATTACTTGAGTGCTGATCCACTTCAAAGGTTGTTCTTTATAGGAAGTATAATCAGATTCTGATGCTTTGATCAAGGGAATCTATGAACCTGTTACTCGATCACAAACTCTACTATTTGCCATGAAGAGATAACTAATCAATTACAGAAATACATCTGCTCTGAGTAATGTTATTGATGACTTGACAGAAGGAATGCATAATTCAAAGAGTAAAGCTCTTGGGAAAGCTGGCAGTGACTGTGGACCAAGGAATTCAAGTGAGACAGAGGGTGGCCAGCCTAGAGGAAAGTTGCTAACGCTTAAATGGAGTAACTCCTCTGGCTGTAATTGAAATGGAAGACAGCAGTGAAAGGAAGGCTCTGCTGCTCAGAGCTGGTTAGAAATATGGGCTGTCAAATCCTGGCACCTTCCTCTTCCCTGGGCAAGCCTGCCCAACTTCACAGCAGAACATGATTTTTCCAGCCTTGCCAGGATAAGGAAGTATGGCTCTCTTCCAGAGAAGTCTATCCAAGGGCAGGGTCCATTCACCTGTCTTGTATATAACACAAACCTGTGTGAGAAATTACAACTAGTCCATATTTTTAAAAATTCAATATACAATTAGTTCACAACTAATTGTACTTGACTGTAGTCAAAGCAAAATTCAACTGTAATAATTACACCCATGTGCTAAACTCTCACTATTGTACTATGTGAGCATTTCAGAGCATCTTTACAATTCAGGCATACACGAAATAAGTGTCATTAACTAAATCTGAGTAATTAAAAACATTCTTGTTGAGCAGAGTGCCTTACAACTCTTGACTGAGTTACACCCAGACCCACAGGTGCCCTTCCTCTGTTCATGGGCAGTGGGTTTCACCAGAAAAAAACATACATCTTTTCAAGGATAAAATCCTCCACCACCTCCACCTGAAAGTGCTTTTCAAATCATAAAATTAACTTGAGGTTAACATAGGAAAGAATCTGAGGGGAGTGTGTGGGGAGCTTCAGAGTACCAAAACAAAGCACTGCAAACAAAGTCATCTTTGCAATTTTATCTACCTTAAGTAATTCAAAGATCAAAATATTTATCAGTTAAAATTTTAATTCTTTCCTATATCAATTTAAAATGAAAGGAGTTTGTTTTTTTTTTTTTTATTCTTCTTCACTAAACTTGAAGTTGAATTTGGTCAGATTTTAAGGTTACATTTCATTGCTTTGCTTTTGCTCAGTGCTCCAATGGCCAGTCACACACTGACTTTATTCACTGCAAGCAGGATAAGAGCTGACTGGGAAGACATGAAGGTAGCCCTCAGAAAACAATCTCCTCCCATTTTGGCCTTGAATTGTAAGCATTTGCAGAAGACAGAAGAATAAAGTGTCTGAGCTCTGGACAAAATTTTGCTGAATCACTCAGGTGAGCAGCTCAGCCAAATCTGAGAACCTCCTGCTGCAAAAAGCTGCAGATCTTCAGTGGAGGGTACCCCTCACAAAGTGGGGTTACAGCAGCTGGAATTCAGTGGAAATAATAACTATCCACAGGCTTTGGAAATCCAGGGATGCATGTGCACCTCTTATTCTTTCTCACATTTTGTATCTATGTGAGGCTGTTTATTTTATTACCTTTTATTTCAAAGATGAGGGAAAGATGTAGTCCATGCACAGAATTAACAAAATTAAGAAAAGAGGGGGAAGCACAAATTATTTGAATTCAGTTTTTATGCAGCATGCCAAAATAGGGTAAAGATAAAAGTGATAGCAGTGCACTGAATGAATTGTAAGGTTTGTTTTTATCTTTCTTATTGAACCGATTCCTGCAGTTTACTTTTTTGAGCATCATAAAGCATCTTTGGATTAACCAACAAAGAAATTCCTTTTGCACACAGCATGTGGTCAAATGAAGATTCTGTTCAAAGTGACATGAAATCAGAAATATTGGCTATATAACAGGTATTGTCTTTTTCTTTACCTCTGTTTTTCATTGTCAGTAGTCTCCATAACTGAAGAGACACACTCACAAAGAAGTAAGAAATGTTCAAAGTGGGCAACAGATGCTTTATTAGAAGGCAAACCTTTCTCTTTTCTCTATTCATTTTATCCTAACACCAGCAGGTTTCCAAGGGGGAGAAAAAGCAGCTTTGAACTTTTTTTCCTTCCAACTGCTGTATTTTTCAAAAAAGGTCCTAATTTCAAATGCCTTAGTGAAGTCTGACTTAGTGCTCTTGTGCTACAAAACATTTAATGCTTTAATAGTAGAATCACTGTGAGTTCCCCTTTATATTTCCATTTTTTTCTGCTTATTAATTGGACAGACAAGTCCCAGTTATTGGTACTTCAGAATTCTGCTCCTCCAGGGCCCAAACAATGCTCGTCTTGGGTGGCAGGGAACTATGGGGACCTTTGACCCAAATAGCCTGGGAACAGTGCATGGATTCATTCCAGTGTCCTGTATGAAAACTGTTTTTACCTCCACATGCATACAAAACTTGTAATGTTATCACCTTAAAAGGACTCACTACACTAGTCAGGAGTCAGGCCAGCCTCTTAATTGAAGTCAGTTGGAGTTTTGCTCAATCACTGAAAACCAAAATGAACCCAAAGGAAAGCAGCAGCAGACCCAAAGAGGGGCAAACCAGGCTCGTGGCACAGAAACCCATCTGCATCCTGCCTCAGAGGGCAGCATCACATGGCCAGCAAGGCAGCATCCCTGGAGCCCTGCCTCACATAAACATTTCACCACACTGGGCTCAAACGTGGAGTTGGTCACTGCAGTTATAGCATGAAAAAATAGCAGGACTATCACATTCTTATATTCCATGTCAATGAACAGGGATGAACAGGCATAAATAGGGCTTAATGCCTATTTATGGGGCTGTGTAGGAGCCATGGGGACTGGGTATATATCAGCATTGTGTACATTCTCTCATGGCAGCACATTAGCTGCCATTCCACACAAAAGTTTTTTGGACCAGCAAGAGTGTCAAAGTAACAGTGGGCCAACCAGGACTCAGCGACATGAAAAGAGAGGAGATGTTACCAAAAGACTAAGCACTCAGCAGGGAGAGGTACTGGAGTGAAATTTTGTGTAGCACACCACATTTGATGTCACTCTAAAGCTGCATTGTAAATGAGCATTTATTTAATTAATACTCAGTCAAATTATATATTCTGTTCAATTGCTGATCAACAACTCAACCTCAGATATTGTTCTCCATCTGAACAGCTTAATATGTTCAAGAACATAAAAACAGGATGCTCTTGAGTTCTGGTTCTAAGATTAGTGGACTCTACAGGGAACCAGAAGCCATAAGAAACCAATGAGCTGCTTATCTTCCAGGGGAATTCAGGGATTCTGAAGTCTGGCTGTCATTGTTTTTTTAGCTCCTAGACTGTACCTCAAAGAGTAATGAGCTGTTCAAATTCTCTTGGGCATCTCTCCTTTTCATCCCTTCTTTTCTTTTTTTCAGAGAAATGGACAAAGCAACCCTTGGTGATTTTTGTAATGTGTTTTAGGTAAGAACACAGAGGCCAGCCTTTCCTCCATCGTACTTCACATTCCCTCACTTTCCAAAAGCACTGTCAGAAGTTTTAATTAAAAACTACAGTTTCAACTACCAACTTCTGCTTGCAGAAGAATTAATTAGCAGTGGTAACTTTGAGAAATCTACACAATTGTTACATGCAGCAAATCTGTGATTGTTTGCTAAAATCAAGGTCACCTGAAGGAGGTGCATGAAAGCAAGAAAATTATTTGTAGAATGGGACCAAGCATTTTGCTATTGAAATTATATATATATATATATATATAAAGTTATCATTTCCAAAGAAAGCAAATGAACTTATAAAATTAAAGTCAGGAAAGCAGGATTACATGAGGAAAACAACAATGGGGAGAAGGTCAAGAAAATTTCAGAGAGTGCATTACCAAAGAATAAAGCTATTGTGTAGATGAACTGCATTAAATGAACCTCCAATACTAGAGCTCATTCAGAATAGAAACTAAAAAGTAATCATTTTTAAAGGGTGGAAGTGACCTAGACATGCAGAAATTGCAGATATTACAGTATAAAGTAGGATATTGTGGCTTGTATCTAAAAATGTGAATACAATCCAAGGTTCTGCTAAACACTGAGCTTTGACCCTGTTTGTATGGCCAGGGTTTGCTCAGGAGGGAGCACAAGGCAATTGTCAGAGGAGGAGGCTCTTGCAGTCTCTAGTTCCTGTCCTTCTGAATATTAAGTCCTGTGTACATTCTAGTCCCCTCATCTCTACACTTTTTTTAAAGGAAGGTTTATTTAGAAAATACTTTTATTAGAGCAAATCATCACAACTGGGGAAAAAAGGCCATTTTTACTCACCTGTCACCAGTAGGTTCAGAAATTAGTTGTTCTTATCACAACATTAAAGCAAGCTTGACAAAATACAGCAGTAGATGATGTTGGATCAGTGGTCAGTGCTGCTTCTACCCCAGAGGGCAGCTCAATGGAAACCTTGGGTGGTCAGATACATTGAGAGCTGGGGAGGAAAGAGAATATAATAAATACTATTATGCAAAGGACTGTGAAACATAGTGAAATTGCTGAATGGCTCTAATCGTTCAGTAATTCCTCCTGCTGAAAAGGAAATAACATGGAATACATTTTAGAAAGCAAGTCTTGAATGACAACAAAGAAGGAAATGGTCAAGCTGCAAGATAAGTATGCAGCAAGCAGAAAAACTAATTTAAGTGGAATATGAAAAAAAAAATCCATTATGGCCTATAAATTAAATCCTAGGTCTAGTAAATGGGATGGTTTGGTTTGTTTGGGATTTTTGTTTGTGTTATGTTTTGTAAATCAACTTCAGAAAGACCAGCATTTGCCTAGTCTATTATTATTTATTCACATAAAAAAAGATACAAAAACTCTAATATATGGAAGATATAGGGACTTCATGTTAAAGTCCAGCTACAAGCATTCAGCTTCCTGAATTGCAATGCTTTAGCCTTGAGTTTCCAAAGGCATGCACAGGGCAAGAATTCACCCAGACAATAGGACTGTTCACTTCAGAATTCCTCTTTCCCTGGAAGTCTCCCAGTTAAAGAATGTTTCTGTTCTCACTTTAAATGCATGGGCAAAAGCCAGTGGCATATACAGAAAGAGAGAAGGGACACAGACTGCTACAGATATGATGACTGATGAAGTTCAGCCCCCAGGCAACTACTTCATACTGGCAGATGTCCTCTCAGGATTGCCCAGGGTACTGTACAAGCTCTTACATCTGAAGCCTAGGCTTTGGAAGCACCCAAGTAGTAAAGCATTAGCCCTGGAACGCTAAACCTTCCAGGGGAATAGTATTTGAAGAAGGGCAGAGGCATTTTCATCTGGTACCCACTGCTGAGAGCAACCTTTTAGCTTGGTGCTGGGGTCTAAGATCCTGAGAAAGATAGGCCCTTGCACTTACATGATCATCACCTATATCAAACAACTCAAACAAAAAAGAACATCTCTCATGTAAATCTCTTCAGGAAATGAATAGAAAGACCTGAAAAGGTTAAAGGCTACAGCGTTTAGAGCTTTTATTCATACTGAGGAAAAAAAAGGAAACAGTGTTCAAAAGTTTTATTCTTAGGCCGTTTTCAACAATTCCCTTTTAAAAAATCCTACTTTCATGAGAACACTCTTACCTTATTCAGAAGGCTCACAAATAGTTTCTTTTTCTTTCCCTCTATGTATGCCTGTGTGTGTTTGAGAATAACAGCAAGAGTGTAAATCTTTCACTTGTTCTTTATGTACTCCCTTACAACAAATACCATCTGAAGAGTCAGGGGAGTCAATTTAAGCTCTGTTATGTTTCAGATTTAAACATCCCCTCTCAATTAGATTGTTGCTTCAAGTATTAGAATGATTGTTATAAGATACTCAGCACAGGCCACTCTATGTATTTTTAAATATACAATAAAAACCACACACATTTGTGTCCATGTATATCACACTTGCATATACATACATATTCCATGTAAATAGATATGAAAACCTGACAAATAGTCCAGACAAGTTTTCTACCTCTGAGATATATACCTACCTACACAAGACCATCTTTTATTTAGTTGTATCCTGAGTGTTCTTCAGTGAGTTGCTGCTCTGGAAATAAGTATTTCAACAGAGCCTTAAAACAAACAATGAAACAAAGTAACCCAGATATCTCAAGATGAATGAAAAATATACCTCCAATAACACCCACAAAAAAGTTGCTTATTTTTATGGATTCTCCTTTTTCTGACAATATTGGCACATTAGCATCCTTGCTAATACAAGGGCCTTTTGATCTCTACAACTTGGCGCCACAAAGTTTGCCCTCTGTGTGTTGTAAGAACTTAAAAAGGATTGTTTAAGGAGGGCAGCTTCTGTGTAATTGCACATTAGCCATACTTAGAATGATTATGGCTTTCCTGGCATCAGAATGATAGGTTATTAGCAGTATTTTAAGGTTTCTCTGCTGGGAGCATTGCAATTCCTCTCTGGATGGCCAAAAGATTTGAGTCTACAGAAAAGATGAGGGAAAAGTTGGTTCACTCCTGTATTACTTAATCAAGACTATTCCTTATGGGATTATGTAGCAGTGAAATGCTCACTCCCTTCTCTATGCTACACCTTCTTTTGTTGTATTGTAGCAATACAGATTCTGAGTCTCTCCTGTACTGAGGACTCAGTGACAGGAACATGTCAGAAATCACAACACAAATGTCATCCAGGAAATAATAATAGTCATATCATTATGATAAACCCTTTTATATTGAAAAAAAAAAGAATTGGCCATTACAGATGTTGGTCTTACTTCTTTTCCTTGTCCTAATATTTCAGACTTCTACTAAACCTGAATTTTTACTGAAAAAGTAAAAACAAAAGATCTTATTTTCTTCTTACTTGCTTTAAATTTTGGTGACTAGCAAGCTGTCTGCAAAGCAGTATTTCCAGAAACCACACAATAATTTGGACTTTAAAATAATACTTTCATTACTAAGATGAGGCCTGAAATTTTGATTTCCTTTACATACTTTCTCCACAATATCTCAGAAAACATACCCATGTGCCTGACACATGATGTATTACCTTTGTAGCATACAATTACTGGTATCAATATTCCAAATGCTATTTAGCCAGTCTCCATGCTCAAAGATAAATCATCCAAATTATGCACAACTTCACTGTGTTAGCTGCTACATACATAGATTATTTCAGTCTGCCATGTTTTCAAAATGAAAAAAAAGTGTTTAAATTCCTTTGTAGTACTCTAATGAATAAACATTATTCTTCTCATCCCAGACCTGGGTATTCTTCACTAATTAATTTCCATAGCATTTGAATTGGAAGGAATCAGAACTCAGGAAAAAAAAAAAAAGATCAATATCAATTGACTGATGAGTTTTACCTATTCTCTTCGATATAACTCAAAAAGAACTTTTGATCACTACTGAATTTCTAAAGGGAATATGATTTCAATGTTAAGACTAATGAGACTAGTTTAATCTCATCCCTACAAACAAATCAGCTTAAGCCTAATGAAATCTTATTTTTGTACATTAATGTACAAAGGAAACAGTTCAGGGTAAACAGACTTGTAGTATACATTGTTTAGAGACTATTGACTTTCGAATTAGCCTGCTTTTCAAACATTTCACGTCAAAAATATAGTCAAAATGCAAATGCAGCATAAACGGCTCTATAATAAATGCTCATTCAACATTTATTCTTTCTCAAATCATCTTTTAAAGCTCTTTCATGCTAATGTCTAGAAGATGTGACATTAGAAAAATTGCTTTGACATGCTAAGGGGCTCCAAGATTAACAAAAAGAGAAAGAACAAGATAAAGCTTTCAAAAGACCTATTTCAGAGGAATTATTACTTCCTTTGAAAGTCTTCCAAGGTTGCAGTACATTTAAGCTTGTTGGCATACATGTAAATGAAGGACTACAAAAGTATTGCACTAAATACAACTTGAATTAAACCTTCAGGCTAATGTTAGGGAATAAGGATAAGGGCCAGATCCTAGGCTAGTAACAACTCATATAAAGTTCTTTATTTGAGGATGTGAGGAAGAATTATTTTTTTTTAAAAATCAATACAAGAAATTATAAATGTAATTCCCATGTAAAATGGCAAAGACTGATGAAGCTTCCTGATTGAGCAAGTGGCATTCTAAAGGAGTATGGTAATGTACTATAATGTACAGCCATGCTGCAAAACAGAAACAGTCTCAACCAGCAGCTTACTCTCCTTACTTAAAAATTCCCATCCACCACCAAAAATTCTTGATTCCATAACTAGAAGACAATGGGAATGTAGTTATCATGAAAAACACTATTTTGGCTTGGAAGCATTAAGCTGAGATTTAACTCTCCTGTCCTTTGACATACAAGGCAATGTTAGTTGCAGTTCCAACTTTCTCTCACAGAGAAAGCTCCATTCAGCAGCAGAGGTTTGTAATGTTTGTAGAGAATAGACCATCAGCCCAATTCTGCCACCACTTTCCAGGCAGAAATGCTCAAGAACTTTAGACTCGGGACAGATGATAGCATTAATTACACAAGGACAGATTTATAAAGAAATGAACAAGATGTCAGACTGGGACAAACATGAACAACTATAGCCAAAATTCTGACCATGAGACCTACCCTTCAGCTGCTGTGTAGCTCAATAGACACCAAAATCTAGAGTTAACTTTTCTTTCTTATAAAGTATTCTGGGCTCCAATGTTGGAGCAGAAATCAGAAATCCTAAGTAATCCTCTTCTTTCCTAACTTACAGACTTTTTACCTGACCAATGTGCATCCTCCTTTGTCTTACCACAACTTGAAAATAAACATGCTTGTCTATCCTATAGAAATTAGATTGAATGATTAATGAAATAAATAATACCCCAGAAATATCTGCAAAGTGAATGCAGTTGCAAAGCCCAGTGAGGGTTGCTATTTAAGAACCCTCCAGTTTGTTAGCTGCCATTTACTAACCTCATGCTACTTGACAACACAGTAGCTGGATGACAAATTTCCAATTACTGGTAATGATGGCTACATGGCTTCGTTTTTCATAATGTTTTGGCTTTTTATAAAGCAAACTTGGTTTACATTTAATGGTGCATGCAATGCACTCCAGAAAGCATCAAAGGCTTTTAATAATTTAATCATTACTTTGCTAGTAATATTCTTAACCTGTTACACAAAGCCTTACCTATTCCTGCCAATTATGTCCTTGTCTCTCACTCCCTTCCAGCATCACAGATTTTCCATGCTGGCTGTACCTGTCAGCCACTGAAGAGCCCCACTAGCTCGAGTGATGACAGTGTGGGTTTTCTGCCCTCCTTGCCTTGCATTCTCTCTCATGCCTGTGTTTCATTCTCCTTCATGAGAGGTATTGTTTCCCAGAAAAATAAAAAATACATTACTTGAAAGCAGATCAGGATGAAATAAAAAAAAAAATGTTCTTACTTGTCTGGCCTGTCTGGTCCTCTGTGGGGTTATTCACCAAAATCTGTCCCCTAGTGAAGGACACAGAGATGTGTTAGACTGTATTTACAGTGAAAATCCAGCCAGGTGTCTGGTTCCATATGAAAGAGCCAATTCCTATGTAATATCTCCATTAAATGATTAACCACATTAACAGGTACATTTGCAGATGTGTTTTCTCATAACTCACAGTTTGTGCTATCACAGTTTGGATGGCAGATCAAATACTGCCTCAAAAGAGCCACATCACAGCAACAGCAGCCATAGGAGAAAGGGCTGCAAGACATCCTTCTCAGAAGGATCACCATCTTCTCTAAGCAGGTTGCCTAGGAAAAAATTCTCTATTAGCATTTAAAATTTGCATGAATATTAGTAAGAATTTTAGATCAACAGCATATGGCAGAATAGTTCCTGATGTGTCTGCAAGAAAATATGGTTTAAGAGAAACAATTAGTGAGGAGCACAATCTATATGCATTTTCTTTTTCCGAAGAACCTCAAAAATATATGCCACTTACACAGGTGAGTCACATGCAAAATCTCCTGTTAGCACCTGCACTTTCTACAGCTACGAAGTCATAATCCCACTACAAATTTGATGGTTTGAAACCTGAACTTGGGTAGTCGTTTGACAGGACCTTAGCACCTCACTATTCACAAATGTAGATGCATTAGGGAAATTTATTTTACAGCAACTGCTAGATGAACTTAAATGGTGCAACTTTCAATCTGTAAGATCAGAAATAGCAATATCCATGTAGAAAACTGAGCACAAAGTAGTGTTTCATGAAGTCTTCACCTAACTTAAGCTGCTAGGAGATGTCAGTGCACATATCTAATTGATGTGCCCAATTAAATTAGAAAAATAAAATTCATCTATCTCCAGTATTATAATGAAATTCACACTTTGAAATACTGGCCATTGAAAATGTCATTGTAGCTTAAAAATGGGCTAAGTCTTCACTATAAAAGGATGTGTTCATATGTCTTGCAGTTACCTTAAAATAGGCACTACAAACAACAAAAAGAGAACAAAAACATCTTCCTCATTTTAGCCTTACACTTTTTAATTCCCCACAGAAACATCACATGATATAATTAGGGAATTTTAGATGCAATTCTACAGATTTCCTTTTCTTGGTTCCCTTTCTCTCAAGGGAAGGAAGGAAAGGTTCCTGAGATGAATGTAAGGCTGTCAGCATTTGCTTTGGTTGCACTTATATTCCACCTGAACACTGAACCATAAAAAAAATGAAGCTCTTTGATGCAGACTTCCATTCATCTGCCAGTAACACAAAATGTCTGGAGCAAAACATCTTCTAAGCAGCTACTTTCCTATATGGGTAGTTCACCTGAGACTGCCGAGCAGGGAATTGAAAGAGATCATCTCCATAAAAATCTGCTTTGGATAGTAACTTTGATAGGTCCAATAAATTTTGTAATAGAAAATTTTAATAAAAAGTGGCCTTCTTATTCCTGAGATTTCTTGCATAGTGATTAAATCCGAAGGAAACACTTCAAAATACAACGTTACACTGTTCACTCAGCCCACAGATGCAGAAACAACTTTTGTTGATGTAAGTAATCATGTATTATTATGATAGAAGTTAAAGTGGCTGGTTGATGTACACAATGGTGAATGGACAGGGCAGTGCTCCTGAAAAGGGAACAAAATGCAGTGTAATTAAAATTTTCAGTAATCCACCAGCTGCATGTTAGTGTTTCCAACAAAGCTGCTGCTGTTCAGGTGTAAATGGAGTGCAAATGCTGCAGAAAAAGTGACCTCCTGCCTCCTCTATTGTGTGATCTCTTCCCACACTGCATTCACTTTGCCAGACTGTTATTCCAGAACCTCTCAATAGGAAAGCAGTCCTCCTGCATTAGTTGATCTGGCCCTTATGCTATCAAACTGACTGCACACATCTTTGGGAGCTCCCAGAGTCAACTGTTCATGCAGGAATATCTGCATTAGATCCCATTAGCTCTGGACTGTACACACAGAGTTCAGCTGGGTCTCAATAAACTATTTTCTGCCTTGTTTTCCCTTACATTTTTCCAAAAGGCCTCAGTCTTGCAGAAAATATTTCAGTCCAAAAGATGAAAATACAATGACAAAAGCTCAGTCTTACTATCCAACTGGAGTCTGCAGCCAGACGTAAAAATATCTCCAGGTCAAGCAGAATCTATGAGCTCTGCATAGATACTAGAAGTTATCAAAGCCTGAATTAATTCTGGTCATGACTTGCTGCACACTTTCAACCCAATACATTTTTTCTGCAATTGCCATTAAAAGCAGCACTGTGACAGGCATATTTTTGTATGCTACTGATACACATAATTAACACCACTGCCACTGGTCATTCTACTCACAACTTCAGCACATTATGCTTCTGGGCTTAGCCCCTGTGCCACAAACTCTCCTGTGCTCTTGGGATCCACGTGTTCCTAATTACATTTCCACATGCCAACAAATTCTTGTGGCTATTGCAGGTCATCAAGAGGCATTTTTTCCACACACGTAGCTGTGTTATTCTTTCCTAAATCAAACAGTCCAACAGAGATCTGGTATGGTTCAGCTATCCTTTACATGCCACAGAGAAATGCCTTGGAAATCAGGACAGGGTGCTCAAATTTTAAGGATCATTGCCCTTGCAGAAACACAATGCCACTCGGGATCACTATTCTTGCAGGAATAGAATTCTGCTTAGACTGAAATTTTACTTATCTCCAGCAAAATTAAACTAAATGCTATTATTTATTTAAAAACAAAACAACCATTTGCAAGTCAGTCTCATCACCACTAAAAGAAATTGGAAAGACACACTGAAGGAGAGAAAATATATGATGCTTAACTAAGAAAAGAAAGGAAACTTGTCCTCTCTACATCTAGCTGTTAAGTTCACAGGTACCTACACACCAACTCAGTCAGGAATTTGGTCAGCATCCATTCACAGAGAACTTCAGTATAGAGAGAGATGCTGACTTTCTGTAAGCCCACATAACTATTTAGGGGACTCCAAAATGTGAGGAGATCATCAAATTTCAACACCTTTCTTATATTTCCCTGAAAATATAATTTTACAGGAAACTACATCTGTTCAGGAGGGTCTTGGATTATCAGCTGCCTTCACAGCTGCTCTGGCAAAAGTTATGTGAGAATAATTAACCCCCAGAAGAATAAGACATTTTTTCATTAGGTAAAGCAGTATAAAAATTTCAGTGTGAATTTACCTGAATATTTCATATATGTTTGAAAACTGACAGCCAAACTTCAGCAAAAAAATATACAGGTGACTAATAGTCAATGGTGCCTATAATTCAATATTTATTGTTGATTGGGATGAAATATAAGAGCCTTTTGGTATAGTAATGGGCTTGGGATGATTGACCTCCGTTCAGCTCTGAAGGGAAATGATGACAGCCTTCAAGAGGACAACTAAGCAAAGATAATGACTGCAGCAAGACCTGTTAGGCATGGCAAAATTCAGATGTGCCTTCCATATATGCAATGAAGGGTCGAATCTACTATTTGCTACCATTTCTGGGAAGAGACAGACTCCATATTACAACTACACCAAGTCTCAGAATTAGGACAGTCTTCTCACACGTTTTATCATCTTACCATAAATATTAACCTAGAGCCCCACACAGCTGCAATCAGAATGGCAGCCCCATAGGAGGAAGCCTTAAAACTTCTCAATTAATTAATTCAGGCTATGCCTGAAATATCCTAATGTTGGTTTTAGGAGTATGGAAAACTCTGCACATACCAAACACATGCCTTTTTCTCTGTTTCAGTTTAGCAGGAGTTGATGTGTCAGTAAACTTTAATATGTTTCCTCAAAGAATCATTGTCATTATCAAATATAATCTGATGTGCAAATCATTTGACTGTAAAACAAAGGTTCACTTGCATGGTGTTAAGGTAGAAATATTCCAGAAAAATGCTTGGGGAAATCAATCTTTTAAACAGAAATTCAAATCTGGAGAAAAAGAAACTAAAACAAAGCACTCTACACTATGATTTAGAGAAGTTAGTCTTTTACGCTTCTAAATTCTAATTCTTAGATGCACAAACAAGATTATGGAGGACCAATGTCTAGATGCATGGTACCAAAAATTCCATAATCATGTCTTTATTTTTAAGATTGATGCATACAGTGCTTTAATCTGTGGGTGCTACCTATTTTTCCTAATTAGCAGTTTGAAAGAGAATGCCAGAGATTTGTAATGCAGAGGGAATGCTTTTTTCTCATCTCAGTCTGTTCCAAATGTCCTGTCGACTAGCAGGAATCTTTGAAGTTGTTCTGTGGCTCTATCCCTTGAATCACAATCATGTATAAATGCTCTTAGTCATGCTTACATTTGGCTTCTATTTTCCCTGCTTCCTGAAGCAGGCAGTTATTTGTCCATTATAAAATACTCTATGTCCATCCCTCACAACAGTCACAGAGAAACCAAAACCTGAGAGATCCTTATTTAAAATATGATTAAGCTGTACATGGTATAAAACCTCCTGTAATCCATAAAGAAGCAACAGAATCATTGGAGTGGGCTGCACCCTTCTGATCTGGGAGCATCAGCACTGGCCTCCTTCCATGGCACAACAAGCAGGAGCAGCTCCTGGTCTCTCAGCATCCCTGCTGCACTTCATTTACAGAATCACAGAACACCCCAGCCTAGAAGGGACATCAAAAGACCATTTCTCCAATGCTGCAATGTCTCCCTGGAGAGAAAACACCTCTTCTAGACTGTCTTGCTGGTAGAAGCGTGGTTTACACAAGGGAAAGGTGACACTATTTGGAATCCGCAAAATTGTTCTAAATGCAGAGCTTTCCTTTTCCATCAGCCAACACTCTTCAGGCTTCAGTGGTGTCTGTTCATTTAGAGCAGAATTTGCAATGGCTGTGGAAGGAAGGATCAGTCTCAGAGCTGTCTAACAACCTATGCAAAACAGAACTCAGCTGTCCCTCCTGGTGGACAGGTATCAACCACAAGAACTGTACAGCTGACAAACTCAAAAATACCCTTTTCTTCATTAGAGCTTTGCTAGAGCAGATTAGAGAACATTTTATTCACCTTTCCTCTTAGAGTCACAGATAAATAGTGGCAAAAATTCAGCCTGCTGTGCTGCACTGTGTGCCAGAAGATTTTCCACCCACACGCTCTGACTGGCAGGTACCAGAAGCTCTGGTAAATGCTCTCAATGGCCCACCTAGTTACACCATTTAGACAGATTTCCTGTGGCTTAGCATGTTACATTTTCTGACAACCAGCACAGAATTCTCATTTTCTAGTAAAATTTTAAATAAGGCTTTTGCCTTACTTCAAATATTTTTCTGACTAAAACTTCTTCCTCAGGCAACTGTTATATTTTAGTCCTAACTAAAAATATGGTACGACCCTTAGGAATTGAAATCTGGTTTACTGTTTAAGGCTTGGAACTTAAAGCTCTACTGGGCACAACAATTAAACTCCACACAGTTTATAGCCCTGGCTAGAACTGTTTGTACTATTTTGTCACTAAGACAAAATGAACCAGGCAGAAAAGCATAAACCACTTCAACCCTAGAATGGGCAGAGTTATGCGTTGGTATCTTGTTTGTCTAAATTATCATTTTGTCTTTTTACAAGCTTCACAATGCTATAAATCAACAAGCAGTATAAAATCCTGCTTTTGAGGAGGTTTTTACCTTTCCTCACTAGACTAACAGCATTATTTTAAAGCATTAATGGAATCTCATTTACATAGTTTGCATGTGAGGAGAAAAAACCAAAGATTAAAATTTACATCCTATAAAAAATACATTTGAATAATTTTTCTAATCATTTTTGAATGTAAAATAGGATGGTACCAGCTCAGCAAGGTAAAAACAGATAGTGAAAAAGTAGAGAAAACTGAAGCTTCCATTGCTAACAAGGGAAACTGATCACAATTAAATAAAATTGTTATTGTGCCTATAAATCTCTAAAGCCACAAGTTAAATTTCAGTGTCATAGTGAAATATTAAGAATTTTGTATTTAGAGGTATTACATTGTAATAGCTATTTTTTCACCCTGGAATTCCTGCTTCCACAGACAATACTCTCTTAAAGTGAAACCTATCATATCTAGCATATAACTCTTCCTGGAACAAGGGGAACTCCATTTGTTGAGAAACACTCAGACTTGTCACAAAGCACTACCACGTACCCTTCAGTCTTGTAAACAAACATTCTGCACCACTTATGGTATAATTAAACAGCTCTTGTCTCTTGTCCAAACATCCACTGGAAGACTTCAAACAGCAAGAGAGTAAGTTGACTCAAAGAGAGGGACAAGGTGCAATAACAGAAGAACAAAATCTTCTCCCTTCCTCCTGACAGCCTGAGAGTTTCTACATTCTGCTCTTGCAGGACTAGACAGCGATTAAGTTCCAGCTTGATCGATTTTGACTTGCAAGAGTGAAAAGATTTCTTCCCCCAACAGTGGATAGTATAGTGGGAAATCATCTCTGGGCCTCAGTCTCAGAAAAGCAGTCTTTTTCATCCTGGTGTTCTGGTGCTTGGTCCCCCACTACCATTTTGTCACATGAGTCAAACCCAAAATGTTTCTCCATAGATGCTCCAGAACTGGAACAAAATTCCCTTTATTCGTAGATGCAAAGACAGATAAAGATGCCAGGCTAAAGCTCCAGCTGCAGGAGCACCTCGTCATTCATGCTGTACTGCAGGTTCCACAGGGCAACCAACTGCTCTAAGCAGAGTTCCCAGATGTTGGAGAGAACCATTAGAGTTTGGACCATGGTCAGGTTAGAGTGGCAACCCACAACTTCCAGTGGTGCTGTCTGAAAACCTCAGGCACAAAGCACACTGGCAAACTTACAAAGCAGCATCAACATGGTTCCTATCACATAAGCAAATTAGTCTGATGATTTATCCCCACCTAGATAAATACTTGCACGTACAGAGTGGAGGCTTTCAGCGTTTTTAAGTATCATAAGAGAATAGGAAACAAAGGTAAAGTTCTACCTCTCACTGGTGCTGATCCTTTGCCAAACAAGCAATAGTCTCAGAATTTAAGTCCTAATGACTTTCACCTTAGAACATGTAATTACCAACTAACCATGGTCATGGACCACTGGAACACTAGAATTCTTTGACTAGCCAGTAGTTCACATGACAAAGGAAGGATGTGGTCTCTAAGCCAGTCAATGTTGGGTCAAGATTTATGGGTATTTGTATTAAGCTCTTAATTTGCAAAAGCTTGACACAAGCAAAATGTCATTAGAAATTCAGAGCATTCATCTGAAATATATGATGTGGACAAAGGATACTATAGCAATGGGCCAAGTCAAAATCTTACCAAGAGAGAAGCTCTGGGATGGCAGAGAAATCCAGGCTGTTTCTTGATCATCCCTGAGCAAAAGTAATTTGGCATAATTTCCTTGATTTTTAAACACACTTATCCAAGTATGACTTCAAATCCTTTTCTAATAAAATCTTGTGGTCTAGGGGTGCATTTTTTTTCCTTGTTACTTCTATGATGCACTTACAACTTAGTTGTTTCTGTGTGGCTTTATTTTTACAGGATTCCAAGGCAAAAACCTGCCTTAAAATTGTATGATCCTTCAGAAAACCCCACTGTCTTTCCTTTTTTAGGAGAGCAGCCATGTGGTCATTCTTTTTTTTTGTTAATTTTAGCATCAGTTGTGGGTACATTCCATAAAATACTTCAACCATAACACATATGTGGTCCAGTTAGGCCTTATTCATTTTGATCCTTCATCCATGTTGATAAGGATTTAATCATGAGAGTAATCTTCCTGGTTTATTTGAATGACCTTGATTAAATGGACACTAAATTTCTAAATACTTTCATCTAGATCTCTTTAGTTTACAGTAAAGTGCCATAACTTGACATTATCTGAATTTACACTTGAATTGTGATTTCATTTCAGACATAGCATTAGTTTTTCCTTTTTTTTCATGTACCAAAATAAAAGAAAGATTTAAAACAGCAAAAGCATGGCAAGTAGGGTAAAGCAAAAACTTGCTCATCTTGAGTGATACACTGGAGACTTGAAAAATGTGTGAACAGAACAGAAGAAGCAACAAACAGTACTTTAAGATTGAAAAATTTAATAACCTGGAAGAAAATCAAATGAGAGAAGAACAAAAATAAAAGCATTTTACTGTAAATTTTAACAAAATTAGAATGAGGCTGTATAACTTAGGAAGGATTTCTGAATCCAGCTAAAAGTTACAAGGGGATGCTTTTTGCTGTGCATATTTTGCTGGCAGTTGCCACTTCTGAGAAAATAAATCACTAATAAGAGAGTTTAAAAATTCAAGCAATGTATGGTCAAATGCACGGTGCCATCGGGAGGATCTGTTGCACAAGGTTACTCTGGATTTAAATAACACTGCTAATGGCACTTTAGTACTGGTATTGGTACTTCATCTAACATGTTAAAGCAGATTG
Organism: Melospiza georgiana; assembly: GCF_028018845.1. Classification (NCBI taxonomy): domain Eukaryota; kingdom Metazoa; phylum Chordata; class Aves; order Passeriformes; family Passerellidae; genus Melospiza; species Melospiza georgiana. The sequence continues at coordinate 9,297,344 of NC_080443.1, read as the reverse complement.
GCATTCATTGACCCCTCATTTTTGTAAACAAGATTGAATGAAAGCCAAATTGCGCAGAATGGCAACTGGAATCAAGTTAGTTAATGGGGTGCTTAAGCCAAAGATGTTTATGTAATTTTGTTATGTAAATGTTAATATCTGAAAAGCATTAGCTAATGATAACTGCAGCACAGTGGTATTTCTATTCATACTACAGGATTATTCACAATACTTCAAATAACAGCTGAAAAAGCTCATTTAGTACAAGCTATTCAAGAGCTTTACTTTTGAATCCTAAACCTCCAGCCATATGGCACTGGAAAGAGACAAAGTACTTTTCCTTAGAACATTATAGTAATGAACAGCTATTCGTATGTCAGTTTGGGGTTATGTTTATCTTATATGTGGGCACTGTACAGAAAAATAACTCATTTCCATGAGAATAAAACAGTACTAAACATATCATATCTATATCAGCAGCCGTTGATCTGAATCTCCTTAATTGTCATGCTAATTTAAGCCTCAAAACACAGTCCTCCCTTACAGGAATTCTGTGAAGCAAATGGAGAATCTTAGTCACAAAAAAATGAAGCGATGATTATCTTTCACTCAAGAGAATAAGTTTAATAACTTCCCCATCCTTGCCTTTTGTGAATAAAAATAACAATCATCACCAGCTATAAGTAAAATATCCTAATTTCCTACCATGCCTATAAGCAAAGGGATAAAATAATGAGAAGGCAAAGCAGACACTTCTGTGGTAAGAAGATAGAAGACAATCTGCAATCCCATAGAGTAGCACAGCTGATAAATGACTATCATACTATAGTCCTTTGAGTCATTTTCCTTAGGATGACAAAGTGCTGCTGCTGAATTCACAAAAAGGTAGTTTGTCCACCGAATGCAGATACACAATTTTAAATGACAGTATAAGCTCAGCATAAAGGTCTGTGAATGCTATTTGCAGAAAAGCTTTGTAGAGATTTGAATTTCTAGTTTCAGCGAATGAAATGATTGCAAATAATAGCAGCTTTTCTAGTGTATAGCATGTGCTTGGGTCTTTGAATTAATTGCTTTGCCTTTGTAAAGGCTGGGGCACAGTAAGTGGTATAACCAAGAAAGCCAAAGGTTCAGAATGGGAGGAGGGAGGCAGCCAAATTAATAGCTACAAATCACTCTCATACCACGCAGGAATAGACAGTGGGATGTACAGTTAAGTTAAAAGGTGGTAAGAAAAAGAGATAAGGTAAAAAATGCGCTGCACTATTTAGAAAAGAACTGTGGGGTGGCTGCACTGCAAACAGAAGGTACCTAAGCAGGCATCTCCTTTGTCAGCAAGGCTGAGCTTACATAATTATTTAGTATTTTCCTTGTTCACACTCCATATTCATTTCCTACTGAATGTTGCTGAGAAAGAGAGGTAGACAAGAAGCTCTAGAATTCTAATAACACAAAGCCCTCAGCTGCTTGTTTAATTTCACTTGAGTTTTGTGGCAGTCACCGCATGCACTTACCCTAAATCAAATGCTCCTGCTGTGCACAGTGCCAGTACTTACAAGATCAAAGCCTTACAATAGATGATGTGAGTTAGTAAACTTTTAAAATATTAAAATTGAAATGGGACACATTTTTAGCAATCCCCTAATTTCAAAAGTAAGCTTTCTGTGTACCATCTGCATCCACAAACACTCCCCCCCACGCTCATGCACAGATATATTTCAGGTCTTCCTTTGCATTATTTAATGTCAGTGTTGCTAAGGCTAAAACCCAAAGGTAAAACATGGATACTATGGGATTATTGTTGTCTACCCCATTTCAAATTAGGGACTTCTTACACACATTGCCAATGTACTTCAGGATATATTGGGTGGATGTTCCACAGCAGCTGTGACACCGGGAACTCCCTCCCATTAATGAAGCTGAGCGAGTAAGGCCCAGCAATACACTGTTCCTGCTCAGCTTGCCTTATTTTATACTTGGTCATTAATTTTGCTTTGCTGTATCATGCTACAGGACAGGCTTATTTAAATATTTATTCAGTTTGAGTTGGACTCCAGGACCCTTGTGGGACCCTGCCAACTCAAGATAGTCTATGATTTTACGTCCAAAAATGCCATGAGAGCAAAGTGTCCACAGACAAGCAGCAGCTCCTAGAAATGTGACACAGATGCACAAAGAAGGGAGATCACATCTGGCAGCGTTCTCCCAAAATATCAGTGGGGGGAAAGGCCTTTCCAAGGCATACACATGTATCTTAAACAACAAGTTAGTTGTGCTGAATGACTAGAATGTCAAGGTTTTTCATTTTATTCTGTTTCTTTAAGTCCGTGAAACATACCTGAGTTTTCTATTGAAAAAATTGAATAGTCTTTAATCAAAGTGTGAAAATCAATTGTAGGCATGAAGAAACACCCTTCACAGGAATGGGAAACTAAACATTTGGTCAGTAGCCCGATTTAATAAAACAGCAGTAATATAGTGGAACCAAAAGGAACTGACATAACTAATCTCTTAATCCTGTCTTCCTCTTCTTCTATCCATTTGTGTAAAGAATAAAGGGGGTCGACAATAAGCCATAAAATGCATATGTTGCCCAGCAGGGTTTCCATTTTGGCCTGTTTTATATGCTATGGAATTGACATTCTCATCTTTCAATCTGAAAGTGGCCAAACCACTTTATTTATTTATTTCATACAAGCTGTAGTCCTATCACAGATCACTACTGGCATATGAACAAAAGGAAAATAAACTGAGAGTCCCTAATAATGAAACAGGTGGAAAGAAAGAAAGCTGAATCCTCTCAAACAGCAACACACAAAGGCAGACCCCTCTGTGTTAGTACCTGTACAATAAATAGTCAGAGCTACATGGATAAATCTGGAATATTTTTCAAGTCAGAGACAAACCTCTTAAGGTTTGCTAATAGTAAAAATTTAGATCAGTTAACCTTTTAATGTTGTGCAGGATATTTTATAAGTATTATATAGAAATAGTCTTGCCTACTTGGTTAAAAAATAATACAGTCTTAATGAAACTCAGACACCTGCTTCTCTTTCTGATATTATCTCTAAATTATTACTTTTATTATCATTATTATGTCATTACTGTACTAACTGAAGCTTATTTTTATTAACTACCAAGTTTATCCTCTTTTTTTTCCAAAAGAGGTTGCTCCATGGAATAATCTTTCTCAGCAGATTATCATTTGCTGTTGCTTGAATCTTAGAAACATTGGTTCCTGTAAGCCAATACAACACAAGAGCAAACTAGTTGTAACACTGACCTTCAGTTCTGCAAACAGCTCAGCAGGTGGTTCACATAACTAATCTCTAATTAGTCATCCCTATGCAGGAGTATTTCCTACTATCCTTTAAAAAGTAGTAATTCAATTTATCAGTGGCAGTTAGTTTTTCATTTTTGATATGGTTGTAGAAGAGGTAAGCATCTTTCAAACTGAAAACAATCACTTTTCCTCCAGTTAAGTCCTTGAGTTCCTTGCATCAATATTTGCAGACTGAGCTCTGCTAAATCTGTTATGAATTCTGCTCTAAACATGCAGACCCATTTTCTGAGAAAGTTCTTTCCCTTGGAATCCTCATTTTTCCCCCTCTTTTTTTCTACCATAATTGTCACAGAAATAGCAGTAGGTTTGTGTGACAATTTGATGTCTGTGAAATACAAAACAACTAGCAATTTTCCCCAGTAAAACAGGAATCTGTTTTTCATACAAAAATATATTTGCTATTATAATCTTGCTATTATAATGTCTAGGTTCTGCTGTTGTTGTCAACAAAGAGGAAATAGTTTCAGCAGAATTAAATGTGATTTCAGTCTGCTAGAAGTGGAGTTAGTTCTGGTCTGAAAATAAGAATATATATGTATAAAAATTCCATTTCCTAAAGAAAAGAAGCAAACAAACAAACCTGCTCTGTCACAGAGACGGCAAGGAACTCTGGAACTCTGACTACTTTAATTCCAAGAGCTCATTTTAGCCTCCAAAAACATGCTCACAGGACTCCTTTTTATGCATCAAGGAAACAGACCTGCTACTAACTTTTCTCCTTGCAATAGTACCAAACATAATGAATTTTCAAAACTGCTTCTGTAAGCACCAGAGGGTTGGACTTTGATGATTTGTGTGGGTCCTTTCCAACTCAGATTTTGCTGGTATTTTATAAATAAATTTATCAAAAGGTACCATTGCATCACATTGGCACTTCTTTTTCTATTATGTTGTAGAAGTATAATAAAAAATAAATGTTATTAATTGAGTTATAATGTCCTGTATTGATTTTCACAAGTACTCTGTCTTTTCCAAATCCATAGAATAACCACAAGCATGACACTGATAAAAAATAAACTGAAAATATCACAATTGGTTCAGATCTTCAGCTCATATATGACAGCTCCATTCATTTAAAACAGACTGCCATAAAGATAAAATAACTCATATCAACTATAGATCTGTGTAACTCTCTACAGAGTTATATAGCTCACGGGATGTTTTATTGCTCTGCCAACATCTGTTTAAGTTTCATTTCAACTCCCTTCAGTAAATTGTTCTTCTGCTCATAATTTATTCTCCACTCAAGATCTGTGAAAGTCACCAACGATTTGGGTCATTCCATCATCACCAGTCACCTTAAAAACCACTTATTCAGTGGGAGCTAGATATGTAATGGCTATTAACATTTATAAAAATCCCATCCTGATGCTACAGAGCATTTTTGAGCAGCTCTAGAATATTTAGCACTGTCTGCTTAAACTGGTGTTTGCAGTAATGCCTTCAATAAAGGACTATAGCTGTACCAGAGTTTAAAGAAAGTGTATATTCTAAACTCCCAGAGATTACCCAGAAACCATGCACTAGACAATTCAAGCTTTAAACCCATGGATGCTTATTAGTAATCAAGCCAATCTCATTTTGATCTATGGTTGTTACTTGGCAGGAGGAAACAGCTTACAGCTACTCAAAAGCAGAACTGAAGTTCAAAACCAGAAGCCCATGGAAAGGCCTTTAATTATACGTACAGTGTTCTTACTTCCTCTTTCACTATCTTCAAATATATAAACAATCAGCAAAAAGAAAAAGAATTCTTTGATACAGCAGCACAGAGGAAATATATTCAGAAGAAGGATGAGGAAGGCAAGTCACTATGAGAACAGAAGAAACTATTTCAAAAGGATTATAAAAAAGAAATCCTCGGGTTTATGCTTTGAAACATGCTACAATTTTGTGAGACTCAGAAGACTATGATAACATGAGACTAAAATTATTCATAATTAAAAAGTTTTCCCCAAATAAAACATTTTAAAAACTGTTTAAAAAGTAACAATACATGGTTTCAAAATCTACATATGCCTTGAAAAACATGAACTAAACTGAAATGCTTCATGATTAAAGACAGCTGCTCACTTACCAAAATTTACGAGAAAAAGAAAAAAGTTTATTAAAACTTACTACCTAGTCCTAACACTGTATATAACACTCTCTCTTATTAAATCAAATTAATTATGTTTGTGTGCTTATGCATATTTCTGTGTATATCTATGGATACCTCCACATATATAGATAGTGAGCATTAAGAAATCTGACATAAAAAAGCTGAAAGATCTACCATTCTTAAAGGGAGAACAAACAAATACAGGTTTGTGTGCAGAGCCATAATGCAAGCAGCTTTGGAACACATTCATCGTTTTTCTGTCCTTTTGTAGCTCTCCAATCTGTGTCCCAGTCTATCACCCTTGCACTGTGTTGCCTGGCCCAGCAGATGTGTTATTTGCAGCAGGACAGATTTCCATACAGAAATGTTATTTACAGCAGCCTCCCTCCCTGGCAGGCGCTCAGACACAGCTCAGCAGCCCAGAGCTGCAAGTGCAGACCCAGGCAAGAGCAAATGGAAGCCTCAGCCTGGCTTTGCAAAACGAGCAGGTTCCACCAAGGGCAGCTACGCTTGCCAGAGCGCTCAGTGCCTGTCCACAGAATAAAACAGCACACCACTGACACTAAACACCAACACTATTCTCACCACTGAATTTTGCATCCTGGAGCCAATCCATTTCTCAGAGTCACAACCATAATTTTTTCGTTACCTGCAGATATATATCTCTCTAACAAAAGCACATCCACTTTCACTGAAATAAACTGTCTTGAAGGAGAGTTTGCAAACCAAGCCATTGAATTTTGGGGAAGATGTCAGCCAGAAGCAGTGCTAGCAGAACTGCCTAAAGAACCCACACATTTGCCAAAGACCATTGCAAATGTTACCTCTTGTCACATTTGGTGTTAAAATGCAAATTGGTCTGAAGACTCTGCAGGGCAGTTATATGAAAAATTTCATACAAGCTGCACTGGTATTTAAGATATATTACACACTTCCATATTGAAAAGACACGGGAAGTCATCCTGTATGAATCCAAAGGTCAGTGGCCAGCTGGCAAACAGAACCCACAGGTTCACCACAGAGTAGTACCATGTCCCAGGCATGTAGCTGGGGACCAGCAAAATAGCTCCACTTCTGACACTTTTTTTCTCCTACCTCCTTCTACCTGAAGGTACTTAAGGATTGCAGCTTCATTATAAAATGAAACAGAAATTCAGACAAATATAACAATCTTTTTGCTACCTTCACAGCCTCTTGAAAGCATACTTAGCAGAACACTCCTGAAAAAAATAAAAATACACCCTCAAAATTTGCCCAAGATGGACTTACCAACTCTAATTCTTATTCAGGAGGATGATCCCCTTCACACCTTTGCAATTCTTTTTACTTGTGGTTAGCTGCCTGGGGTAGAAAATTCCACATCTGCCAATTAAATAATGACTGCTTATAAGTGTTGCTATTTAAAGCTGATAAACTTTGTAAAAACACATATGTTTCACAGGCTGCCAGGACTGGAATTTTAGTTTCCACATTGCTACTCCAATCCATATTTTATTGTGCATATCTTATTTTTTTTCCTCTGTAGTGTCATTAATCTGCTCCCTGGCTGTGCAGAATAATATCCCACAAGAGCAGGCTGGTTTTTGAATATTTTATTATCTCTCATTGTATTTCCAAAGTAATATATATTTACAAATTCAACCTCCTACAGGCAGAACTATATTGTTTTCCCTCTATGTTTGAGAAGCAAGGCATAGATATCGAATATAAATAGAAAAATCTATCTACACTCATTCACGTTGAAAGAAAGAACCAATCACATATCAAGCTGTGCAAGAAAAGAGGGGAAAAAAGAGATTTGCATACTGCAGGAGAAGACAGAGGGGCAGAGAGGTACACAAAGGGGTTATGTTCCTACTGGAATACATCTTTCAGTTCTGCTGAAGGACAAGGCTTTCCAGGATGCCTCTCTCAAATCTGAACAGATTGTATCCAGTGGGAAGTGCACTGGAAGGGCTTGGCTGAGTATTTATCCTTCACAGTCCTGACTCGTTTCATCAAATAATTTCCTGGGGTTCCCCTTTTTGACACAGAGCATTTCCTGCCTTACTTTGACCTGTAGCATTTTAGCAGGAAGAGGAGTGAAGATACCCTCCCCTGCTTCCCTCTTCACCTCAGTAGCAGCAGCCCCAATGCACTGAAATCCCAGTGGCTCCTCCATTGCAGGAACTCCCATCAGACAAGGATGGATCTGCTCCACTTTCTGAACAAGGCAAGGCTGAGCCTGAACTTGGCTCTTCATAGGTGAATACTCAGTAATATCCACTTGGTCCTTGGCCCTTGATTTAGGAAGAGTAGAAAATCCTCTTACAAAGGGAAAAAGAGACATTTTCATAGGCAAGGCATGGTGTTTTGGAAGCGCCTTCACCATTCTGTCACAGATGTCCTGTGTGCCTTTGGCACTGAGGTCGCACTGTTCCTTCACTCCCTCCAAGAAGTACAACTCAGCATACCTTATACATTGTAAAGATGATAAATGTAAAAGCAAGGGACTGGGAGCTTTCTGGGAAGATAAGGAGACATAGATTCACTAGAGCCAAAGTCAGTGCACATTTATCAGTCAAATTATGCAGGAGCTGAAAAAGGTGCACAGAAAGTGGGAGGGAATTGCCCATTAAAAAAGGAAAAAAGCAATATCAACAAAACTCCCTGTGTTGAAGACCCTAAATTCAGTTTTTCAAGGCATGAATATGAATTTCAGCCTTGAAACTGAAATCATTATAAATAAGAAACATGAAAATACTATATATATTATGCACAGCATTTGCAAAGCCTTTTTGTTTCTACAGAGCTTTGTTGGCATTCTTAGGTTAAGTACAACAATCCAACTACGTAAGAGTATCCCAAGACTTATCTCAACTATGGAATTAAAGCATGCCTAAAATAGGCCATCTGATATTTAGAGACACATGTATGTCTCTCTGTATATGGGACATACTGCAGATATCAGATTTTCTGCTTTTTTTGATCCCTACAAGATATGAAGCTCATTTAACCAGATATTTTCTACTATATTACAAGTACCAGCCATTTGAACACTGCTTTAAATATCACTCATTCTTCAATAGGAGGATATGGGAATACATTATTTAAAAATACATGGTCAAAACCAGCAAGCCCCAAACATGATGCATCCATTTCATAGCAGCACTGCATATTTTAGTCTACTCTACAAGCTATATCTTTGGATCTTTTTCATTGTCCAAAATAAGTAACACAACAGCTATTCAGCACCCATATTCTTCAACTACATTAAATTGTTACGGATGAGCAATTTTTCAGAGTAGGTGAAGGGTTGTACACTGTCGTGCAAAAGCAAATATTCAGCAAAAGTTCTTAAATAAAAAGAATACACAATATCCTTTTACATTTTTTATTATTTCAGTTCCCTGTCAGAGAGCTGTTACCTAAATTTGAATTGAAATCAAATAAAATAAACACTGTTTATTTTTAATTTTGGTTCTTTTTAGCATTAGTCTTCATTTTCTACCATATTCAAAATGAACAAGTATGATAGTTGGTTTCCCCTTTGTTTGTTATTTTAATTTAAAAAAAATTCTGTGCAAGGACAGATTATTTCACTGTGTTTCACTTGTACTTTGTCATTGATGATCCTTGTCCAGGAGGCTCTGAAATCTCTAGAAACTTTTGTCTTGAATAGATTTTCGATCACCTTAATACCATCATTATCTCAGGGCTACTATTACTATAAAGACAAGTTTACTTAAGCTAAGTGTTCTAAAAAGAACAGCCTCACGTGAGTATTTGGAGCTGGTATTACACCTTTTGCAGCTGCATGATTAGAGGCTGATATAGCTATTAACTTCTTATTACCCAATAGTATTTTTCCTATATGTACAATCACTTAGTACTGTGCTTTTTAGTCATAGGAAAACATTTCCCCAAATAATCCACCTCCTGTCTCACTCTCCAAAACCCATAAAAAATAGTGTTTTGTAACAGATATGGAGCTATGAAGTGGAAATCATTAAAAGGTTCACTCATTCATTTTTGGTAGGCTAGAGTTCTTCAAAATTATCTATAAATCTGGGTCAACACTTTCCCTTCACCAATATTAAAAAAAAAAAATTAACAAAAAGTCAACAAAGTTAAAAAATAATCAGCACCATCTTACAAAGCCACTTTCAGTGCATTCTGTACTTCAAAGTGAGCAATGAGTCTTTATCCCATTTTAAAACATAGGATGGAGAAAGAAATTAGTCCCTGAAACAAAACCAACAAGTGATTTCAAGAACCTTCCCATAGGGGCAATCCTATAAGCTTATCTGCTTGAAATCATCTGTTTGCTGTGAACACACTATTATTTCTTTAGGGGAAAAAAGTCTTCATCTAGAGATTTTTTTGTTCCAGCTGTACTTTTGCAATAATATTTTACTTGTGTAGTTTCTAGCACTGAGATAGTAACTGTGCCCAGCTGACAGGAACAATCTTCTCATGCCTTCTCTAATACTGGTTTTAAACAAGGTTTCCACCCAGGCTTTTCCAGCTATTCCATTTCCTAGATTCTATCTTTAGAGGGATAACTTCTTTTTGAAAGGGCTGCACTTGCTACAGATAACTTTAACACCTTGGCAAGATTTACATAGAGCTAAAAGTCATGTTCTGAAATAGTGACAGATATTTTTCTCACATGCCTTTCTTGGAAAACTGCTTATGTTTTCTAACATGATCTGCACCAGAGTTTATACTATTCTGTTAAGGTCAAATCAAAATAACAGTAGTAAATTCTGCAGAATCTAATAATTAAAACTTTTACTGACTTTATTTACAACATGCACCAGTAGTATATTGAAGCAAACTCCATTAATCTGTCCTCATTTAGAACTGAAAACAAAAAGGTTTTAAAAAATAAGCAGGAAAAGGAAGAAAGGAATATACTTGTTAATTTTGAATAGTGTTACACAAAGGTAGAAAATATAACGATGTGGTGAATAAGACTAGGTAAAAGAAATTAGAGAGAAAAAAGTAGTGCTTTCTAACTCTGAAATGAAGGCAAATTAAAATAAATAGCATGCAATATTTATAGTAGCATCAGTGTTTTACAGCATAGCAGGTAAAATGTCTTACACTACAAGGACTTCATCAGGCACATTTCCTGAATAAATGGACATTTTAAGAATTTTCTCTCTCCCTAAAACACTACAAATAAGCCATCAAAAAGAGAAAATATCCACACACCCACAGAATAGAGCATTGCACAACAAAGAACTGGACACCAGATGTTTCTGTGCCATCAGAAAGCATTCAAAGCTACAGACATAAGTGCTGCATTTAAACAACCCTAAAAATCAATAATATGGGCCCAATATCCCTGACAAATAATTATATAGTTGTATTATGATCTATTAGGCATTCAAATTCCCATCAATTAACCAAAATCCTGAGCTACTGAAGCAGCAACATTCCTCAGCTAAATTCTGTAACTGTCAAAGGTCAGGAAACCCACATACAGCGACAGACTTATTTTAAGATCTGAGTTCTATTCTAACCTTTAAGAAGAAAGAAAAGAGTAACTATGAACTTGCGTTAGCCATGCAGGAGGGTTACACATACAATAAATGGCTCTATCATGATTTAATGGAATGGCAATTCTGCCAACATGGCGTTTCCCCATTTCCCAACTCTGTGCAATCTGCTTGTTTCCCATTTCTAGCAGTAGGATTGACAGGAGCAATGTTTAAAAAGGCAGGATCATCCAAGTGGAGGTTCCTCTTATTATAAAAAGATGTGGATACTTAAAAACTACAAGAGCAAAGCAGCTGAGAAGGAAAGCACTTGCCATGACCTCGCCCTGTCCCAAGGACCTGCTCCAGCCCATCCAGTTCAGCTCTGCTTAGACAGCCTGCACCACCACAGGAAGTGCTGCCATACATTTGAATGAAAAACAAGCTATATTGTGCCAAACCTCAGCAGAAACACACATTGAATTCTATTCATTCAGGATAGCCAAGACAATGGGGAATTACCACACCACACTACACCACATAAAAATGAACTGGCATTCTCTTGAAATGGCTCCCAGGACTAAGGCATTAAAAGGAGACAACTCACTTCCTGTTTTGCTTTCTTGAACAAAGAATCTGAGCACAAATAACAAAAGAAGATGCCAAATAAGTCTCAGTTTCATGACTGTAGCTATTTTCCTCAAAAAAAATCTAAGCTTTTGGAATCATCTTAAGATAGATCAAACTTCTGCTTACTTTTCTACCAGATCTATGTCCATTGTGTTTGGAGAACGTGGTTTAAGAGTATGAAAGTTTTCAGGTGGAAAACAATGTTGCATCTTAAATTCACTTAAATTTCTTCTTAAATCTACATTTTTCATAATATATCTAGAAAACTTGAGGCCATGGAGACAAAGTCATTAATCCTTCTGTTAAAATTAGGGAACCAATACATTGACTTGCCAAAGATCACCCAAGAACACAGCAGAAGAGTTAGGAACTACTCTGAATCAAAAATCTTAACCACATGACTGTGAAATCTATAACAATTAAGACATATATTGCATGCCTCTCGTGTAAGAAGGTCATGGAATAATGTTGTTAATAGTTGAAAATACTATTGTGATCTCTTGCTTTCCTCACCAAGAACATGTGCACACAGAAGTCATGCAGAGGCATCTTTCTGGACACAGCTCCAAATCAAGACCACTTCCTTCTCAGTGACCCAGGAGCAGAGGGGCTCTGGACAGTTTTTGGAGAGCAGCATCATGCAAACTGGTAAGGATGTAGGACACATCAACACTAACACTTTTCATCTCTTATAAGAATTCTTTTCAGCTCTACAGGGTGACTCTCAGGGAAGTTCGTAGATGAAATCCAAAAAGTCAAACACCACTGCAGCAGCTCAGAAAGCAGAGGATACTTTTTGCATCAAAGTACTTGGGTCAGTATTCAAATGAAGCTGCTTTGCTAGATAAGCAATAGCTATTTTATTTCTTTCTATTTTCAGATAAAGCAACCACTCCACTTCAATGACAAATTCATCCAAGTTTATAAGCCTGGAAAAGCAGAATAACTAACTTACTTTTCTTATTCCTCATAAGAATAACTGTTTTGAATAGAAGCACTATACCTACTGGCCCAAAGAACTTAAAGGCTTTCAGAGCTAGAAGCAATCAGGTCAATTCACAGCCTACAAATAGAATTTTCCTTTTCCAGCAAATTGATCTTGAATGCAAAAGGTCTTGGCAAAATTACCTTTTCAAACACATCCCCAGCACACATGCTAATGCTCAATGAATAAAACTCTCCTTTAATTCAAAATAACATTTGATGTAATAATCAATACATATACACTTTCATTTAGTTCAATAAAGTTCCATTCCCTACATTGTAATGTAATTACATACAGCTTATCTAGAAAGACATATAATTATATATGCAAAAACATGGTAATTTAATAAATTATTTATTATTTTATGAAACAGCTAAATCCATAAATATAAAACATTATAAACAGTTAAATTTTCTGTTTGCAGAATTAGTATGCAGTTCTTACATTTTTATTTAAAGTAATCCACACAGTTTATGAAAAATTAAAAACAAGCACTTTTTAGGCAATGTAAATCCTAAATTGAGTTCTCTATACACTAAAACTTATGAGCAGAGTTAAAAAAAAAAAAATCTACTACGCACCAGTTCAGTGGCACTGAATAAGAATTAAACAAGAAATGCTCTGCCAAAATGCAGGAATAAAACCCTATGCATTCATGCTTTGTCCACACGGGCTATTCTTGCTCATGTACTGAATACACACAGTATTTTAAATAGTCTGTCCATCCATTGCAAAATGAGTATGATTAATGGCTAATTGCTCTTTCTTGTTTGCTATCCTTCGCATGCTATGATATCAGAGTTCCGCAAGGGCAACTGTAGTGGGCTGGCCAAAAAGCCTGGAGGGGAAAATTAAATCCCCTTCTTAAGCAGCAGACTAGCAGTCTCCTCCAACAAAGGCTTTCCTTCCCTTGGTGGTAATGTGATTCATTTTCCTATAAAGAAGAAGGCTGGTATTTCAATGCGTAAAGACAGCCATTACTGTGACATTTAACAAGCCTGAAACCTCTGACTTTCTTGCTAACCTAGATCTGCCTTAAGGCTATCAGAGACAAAAGAGGCCTTCTCCTCCAGCAAGCATCAAAGACCTAATAAAAAGCCAAGAACGAGTAGGCAGTCAGCTTCTGTGTCAGAAATGCAAAATAAAAATATAATCTATGCAAATTTGAGGCATGCAAAAAACTCATGGAACATTGCTTGTGTGTACAGTTGTACTCATAAAACCTGTAATGCACTTTTTGAATTATTCAGCAAGAGGAGGCTGAAAAGCAGCAAAGAAGCTTATTATGTTTGCTTTGCTTCATAGACTATTAGGTGGACAAAAAAAAAAAGGAATTTAGTTACGCTTGCTTATCTCCTAACCTTATAAACTTGGGATTAACAGATCAAAGGAGGATTTGGTTCAGTTGATAGAAAATGGAGCTCTTTTATAGCTGTTTGGTCTCCCTGTCCCTTATGATCAAATGAGCTTAAGCAATTGATAAAATAAATGGAGGTTTGAATTCATGTGGTTTAGTATATATATTTAATATTTGCGGTATTGCATTGTACATTTGCATGCAAAATTAAGTAACAAGTAAAAGAAGATTAAACATTGCACTTTTTTTTATTCTGCCTATGCCCTGCTAGTAGAACCCAAAGTGCAAACACAAGGTGCTGTACTGATATGATTTCATTTCTTTCATGATTTTATGAGGTATGCAGGGCAGCCCATGTATTACACATATAAAATGTTTGTAATGCTTCATTCCCTCATCTTGCCATTGGTCTGAAAATGAACCCACATGCGAGCTCCACCTGGGGCACTGCACAGCCTGGGATGTGGAGATGGAAACACCTGCTCTGCAGTCAGGCACCCTTGGCTCACCCAGCGCTGAGACCATGCACCTGCCAAATGGTCACTGGAGATGACAAGGCTTGATGCTGCCTCCCTTCTTCCCAACATTTCCTATTGCAATACAACAAAAAGCGACCTTATGATAGCAAAGATGGTGCTGCTTTTTCATCATCCACCAGCTCTATTATTTTGCTCTGGGCTGGAGATGGGTGTATTCCTGGATGACTTAGAGACAGTTTCACCTTTTAAAGCACTGTACATATTCATTATGAATCAAAATTAAATTACACATGCTTTTGAAAGCTGAGGTGAACCCATTTTCTATGAATTACTAGAAGTTATGTATCATTTCATTTAAAAAGTATCATGCCCTTCACATGTAAATCGTTTTTCCGTGTCAATTAAGCCATACAATTTCCAGCTACAGAGCACCATGTTTAAAAAAGGAATTAAGTAGCTTGCCTCACTAATTTTTCTGTACTCACATTGGAAATGCATGTTTTGACTGCAGCTTTACCACAAAGTTATAGCTCTGTTACTACAAATGGTTTCTTCTAGAATAACTGAATGGGAATCGCACAAACCGTCCTCCCATGTGTTTGGTTAATACAATAGCTCATGGGATTTTCCAATTGCCAATTAAGGATTGTTCATGATATTAAAATGGCTAAAGAAGCATACCAATGTCTTATTTACCCCTCAATACTTCAGCATCAGTTCCCATTTTGGGATATTTCTATTATATAATGCTTTTGTTAAGTATATTATATAATACTTTTGCAACCAAGACAGAACCATTTTAAAACTAGCACAGCAAGAACTTCTAAGAGTTTTTACAAGATTAAAAAACTTTGTGCCAGAAGAAATTTAAGGAGAGATTTATCAAAGTCATTTAAAAACATGTCAGGGGAACAAGGCAAATGAAAGCCTTTTCATGGGAGGAAACGTAAAGTACAAAGAAGAGATAAAGTCAGAATTCTGTGAGTGACCCTTCTTTGGATGGATCTTCAAGGGAGAGGCTGAGTTAGGGGCTGACTTAGATCGAGGTTTATCCCAGATAAGGCTTGAGTCAGTCACTGAGCAGAGAATGGTCATTGTGCTCTACCTGGACAAGTGAAATAAGAATGGTGCAACATTACTGAATTAAAAGGTGTAACTGGTGAGATTTCAGACACTGGGGGTGGAAGAAACCTTGCTAGGTCCTTTGTATATATGCAAGTTAGACATCCGCCCTTTTTTCTTGCAGCTTAGTTCAACAGTTGCAAAATGGTGAACTTCTCCAAAACACATCTGCCAGACCCAGCAGTTCCAAAATCTGAAGACAGCCATATCAGTTCTGCTTTTTCTGTGGTGAATTTTGATTGGCACATATTAGACTTTATGTTTATACAGCACAGTTTGGCTCTGCATGCTTGCTGGCACTGTTTACTCAGGATCTCAGAAGAACAGGAGGGGAAAAGAAAAAGTAGAAGGAAAAGGAGAACAAGAGGGGGAAAGGAAAAGGAGCAACCTTAGCCATGAATACAGGAAGTCGAGAACTACTATGTAACTTTGAGTACCAAAAAGCCGAGAATGTTTTTCCTAGCTACAGAAGTATCTTAAACAAGAGGATAAAAGGTTACCTCCTCAACCATACAATTTTTCAGAAACTGTATATTCCTTTTCCATTTAGGGCTAACATTACAAAGAACAAATAAACAATACAAGTTGGCTACAGATTTTGTCATTTCATTCAAATGACAGAACATCATTTGTTTTTGTTGGAAATATAACAAACGACAGCCAAGCAATACAATATTCTTTGGCTACAGCATAGATCTATGTACAATTTGACTAAAATAAATTAAATAGACACTGGAGGGATAAAACACTATGTTAGTGTATTGTATTACAAAGATAAATGTTAACACTTCCAAACTTGTTTGGCACAAAAGACATACCAAATGTATTGCAAAAATATCTTCAGGATAACTGGTCTCAAAAATTACTGTAAAAAACCTTGGTATTTGCAATCTTAGACAAAAATTAGAAATGGTTTCATTTTAGCAACACTATTTGGTAACACCTATTACTATTTGGTAACACCTTAACAAATCAAAGGACAAGAGAAGACTAAATTTCCCTTTCCTGATGTTTAAATTAATACAGTGGGTAAAGGTTAGTTTCTGTAGCACCTCAAGTTCAAGTTTTTACTTACTATCACAGGAACTTTCAGAAGTTCTTTTATTCACTATCTATTAAGTCGATGTGTCAAAAATTGTTATGTTAAAAAACAAGTACTCTTTAAGAAATGCTGAAGTTGAAATGTAGACCTATGGGTGCCCTTATCTGTCTTACCATTCCATGCAGTAGTTGCAACACTGCTGAAGCTTTGCTATTCAAAACTTCTAGTGAAGAAAAGTTACTGAGAAGTAATTTATGGTACTAAAGTGATATAGTGTCGCCATCACGGTGCCTGCTGCTTCACCTTGCCTTTAAATACCGTGTAAGACCTTGGTTATCTAGTAGTCTCAGGCTGAAAGCTCTGTGAGGTTTTATTACTATAACCAAACACTGGGGCTCCCAGTGTTATACGTGTGATAGAAAAGTCCTGTTACTACTTGTGGTGTAGAGTCTTAAATTGAAAATATATGCACATAGAAAGGGGCACGTTTTTCTGGTTTATAATTACAGTGTAATTCTATAGATACAGATTAAGAGCTGCTAGCATTAAGTTTTCCTTAGAATCCTAGGAAGGTCAAATTGTGGTTTTTGCAAAATGATCTCTATTTCCCCCTGTTGATGGACTCTCCATTTTATATTGGGTTCTTTCTAAATGCATTTGTCATGTAAATCTCAATGTAAGACCTCAACTGTGGGATAGATGCATTCACACATTGTAGGTACTACCATTTTGCAGACCAGTCAGTTGATTCAAAGGAGTTACATGATGAATCCATGGGCAAGCAAAGGTTGTGACTGAAGTGGAAACACCTCTCTACTCTTAAAGGGACTCTGTTGAGCCTGTGCAAACAATCTAATATTTATAATTAGTATTAAGTCACGTTGTGCTATATGTAAGGTTCCTCCAATACACAGAATCTTACACAGTTTTACTACATAAATATTTTCTGCAGTACCTCTAATTTATTTGATTATCAACTCAAAAATAACATTTCTGTACATGGAAACATGCAGTATCAATATGCAGCAATCTAAAACACCAAGAGAACTTTCAAGTCTACCTTGGTATTCTTTGAATGATTATGCAACAGCTAATGCTTCATAGCAACCATTACAGAATTTTACTGTAATGAAAGAACTGCAAACCTGTGCTGAAAAAAACCAGCAGGCACATATACAGAATAAATTATATCCAGTTTCTTAATATCTGGTTTTCCCTCTAAAGTTATTGCCAAGAACAGACACACACCGCACATTTTATATCCCACAGTTAAAGTTCTTAGAAGTATTATTAGTTGCTTTCTTTGGCAATGCAACAAAATATACCTCCAACGTTCAGGTAACTGGATATGGTATTAGCTGGAGCAATTTGCTGAACACAGGCTTTCATACTCAAAATATGTTACAGAACTCCACTATATCACTAATAAATACTCCAGCTAAAAGTCATCAGAGAAAGCACAGGAGAGTCTGCACATGTGAGTAACTAAAAGAAAGTCTGGTTTTATTTTTGAACTTTTCACATGCAGAAAAATCTTCAAGTTCAAGAATTTCAATCTGAAAAATTCTAGTTTAATTATGAAAAAAATGTTACTAGACTAAAGACTCTTATAAACACTCCCTCTGTGAACTCCTTCAGGAAAGGTTGTGAATATCATTCCCTAGTGAATAGTTTCAGTCACACACAAAATAAGACAGGAAACAATAACAAGGAGGAAGGAAAATTGAGCAAGACCACTTTATTGCTCGTTACTAGAATGTAGCATAAAAGGATTGCAAGACTAAGGGGATCTTGAGACTTGAGTTATTTGAATGAGTTCCCATAAAATTCCACAGCAAAAAGGACACTGGTGCAGGTAGAGCCTGCTTGTTCCCCTCCTCTGTGGAACTCAGTCTTTGCCAAGTCCCCGCCAGGTCTTCCCTCACTGATTTAATCTACTTTCTCTTCACTCCCTCACTGCCAACAGGAGAAATACTCTACCTCAGCAGTAGAACAGTTTTGGCTTTCCTTCTCTTTGGACATAAAGAGACCTCTCCTTTGAAAGTGTATTATTTTCTGAATTAATGATTCACCTGAACTACTCCATTGACAATGGAGTCAACATTATCTGTTTTCTACCTTCCAAAGAACAGTATCAAGGCAATAACTACTACAGGCACTAGGACAGCCCAATACTGCAATTATTATTTCCTGTTAAAGATAAGAAAATAGTTATTAGGAACATACCAGTGGGGTTACAGAAGAAGCTGTACAAAAGAGCGGTTCCTTCTGGGACGACTCGGATGTTGGCAGCAATCTTGCCAAAAAAATCTCTTTGAGCAGCACTGTTCAAAGAATAATGTCAGACAAACAAAGGATTCAGGGACAGTGGTTCAAGTATAGGACAGGACTGCTGATTCCTAATTTACCTGTAATAGTTCTGCCCATGACCAGATTCAGATTCCACCTACTGAGTCTGCATTGTTTCATTCCAGCAAGGACTAAAGTCCTTGAGGTCTTCAGAATCACTGCTGAACCAAGAAACATTAAGAGAAGGGAAGGAGATGCAGACCCATGCTGCTCTCAGAACACCACGACCAAAAGCTGGTTATCATTAATATCTTATGAATGTAAAGGTTATCACAAAGTCTAGTTCCTTCCTACTTTGTTCTACTGATTATTTTCAATCTACTCACAAGATAGAAAAATAAAAAGGCACACAAAATAAAAAATTGCAGAAAATGCCAGGTCAGTTTATCTTTGGAAAGAAGAGTTAGAATTTAAATTGATAAAGTGAAAGTCTAATATCAACAGCCTGAAATCCAGCAGAGGTGACATAAGCATACAGGAGGAGAACCACTAGAGAAAAAATAGCTACAAGGGAACATAGGAGAGAACACACAAACACACACCAAGTAGTAGCTATCACTTAATGACTTTAGCAATAAATACAACCAGATTTTCAGCTGAAATCATTCTGTGTCTGAAGCAGTGAAATAAACTGAGGAAACCTCATGGCTCAGAAGGGACAGTTCTTTGCTTTTAGAACAGCTTTATCAACTGCTACCTACTAAGGTGAAGAGGCAAACAAATACGGGGGAAAAATCAATAAAAGAATAAACTCCTGAAGGGCACCCTGGTACCAGGTATTCAGGACTTAAGCCAAATCTCTTCACAGAGATGAAGAGCCATACGGAGGCAAGAGCAAATGAGAAATAATTCTTTGCCAAGAAAGAAATATTACAAGTTCCTAACTGAGTCAGAAAGAGTTTATACCAGGATTCAGTGCTGATACACAACTAATTTTGTTTTCTGAGCATCAGACTGGGTGTACACAGAACTGTGCACCTGGGAGTCCCAGCGAAAACATACCACCCATTAAGCATTCACTTTGGATTACATGAGCATTTCAAAATGACCAATTAGGAAAGCATCTAACTGCTGCCATTTACAGGATTTTTCTCTGCGTCTGAAGATCAGCTGCAGATCTAGGTTAGCAGTCTCAAAATATTCATTACTTGTGTTATTTATTTACATTTTTCAAAACCTCACTCATGTAATTAAGATACTGATAGCATTATTACCAGCAAAAGAAAGCTTCTCCATTCCTGTTAGCCTATTACAGCTCTCAGGGGTGCTTTTACAGAAAACAAAGATTCTTTTGCTTAACATTTGGCCATGAAAGATGCTTTTTGCAGGCAATTCTGGGACTCCAGAGACAAGCTATGTTAAAAAGCACAATGTTCAATCAAGATTCAAGTAGACATTTTCCCTGTGTGTGTGTTCAGAAGACAGACTGCAATGTTGACAAATCAATGGAAAAGAGCCTTACAGCAAAATAAAGTCAAATTTTGGAATATTCTGTGCTGTCTTACTTCTGGACAGCTGGTCTCAAAACTATCCTCACTGCTAAACATGGTCTACTCTAAAATAACAAAGATAAGATCTCATACTCTGTAAGACCTCAGTGATATCCAAAGAGAAGAATCAGAAACTCAGTTTAAGGTGTTTTATGTGTTTAATAGAGAAATGCTTAATTCAGGAAAGAAAAAAACCTGGAAATTGTAAACATTTCATTTTGTTGAAAACAGATCCTAAAGAAATAGTTTTTGTAATGCTGGTTGATTTTATATTCCAGAAAAACATTTTGATAAAGAGCTTTAATTTCAAGTTGTATACCTTCAGCATACATGTTCTGTGAAAGTTTCTATAAAAATAAAACCAGACAAAAATCATCTTGCATGCAAGAATTATTTATGTGCTCTGTACAGGTCTCTAGCCCCAAACTATCTATGCAGTGGTTAGCTATAAATAAGAAGTGGTTTAACAGGATACATAACTAATATCATTCATGTACCCCAGTTTTGTGTACTCATTGCCTTCTTCCACGCCTTCTACAAAAGTGAAATAAGTGATCCAAAGCTCAGGTATTCAGACCATGATGATTTAATTCAGCATTAAGCTCAAACCTAGCATATTACCTCAACTGACTTTCAGTAATGAAACCCATTTTCTCTTTAGCTAAATCAGGCTTTACTACATCTTCATCTTTGTTCTCTCAACCTGCTCCATGCCAGGTGGGTGAGAGAGCATGCAGCATATGAGGAATCATTCACAGAGCTGGAAAAAATGGCTGGGCTGTTCAAAATCTAATGGAGTCCAAGATTGTCTGAGACAGTCCTTAATTTAATTGGGATTTAAGCACTTATGTCCTCTAGATTTCTTTAAATATCCGTTCACTGACTGGCCAAGTGAAGGAAACCACATTCTGATTGAATAAGTGAACATGATCACCTCCACTACAAACCCATCTTGGTGCCCTTCTATGTCTGCTTGCTGTTTCATATCACCTCCAATTCAACAATAAATTGTCATGCTAATTAGGACGCATTTAATTATTATATCATCCTTTTGCTGAAGCCTTAAAGGGAAGTACTGCAAATCTACCAACTACAAAAAGAAGAAAATTGTTATAAAAGATCAAGACAATAGTAAGGCAGGCAAACAAGCTTGGAACACAAATCTTCTCTTGGCAAACAAACCCTTCATGCAATAATAACCGAGTCCTTTTGCTAACACATAGGTGAAGAAAGCAGTATGGGCAGGTTGGGCATTATTTTTTCTTTTTTTTTTTCTTCTTACTTTGAACAATTCATTCATCATTTAATGAAAACACCTGTAAGTAAATAATGGTTCAGAGTGAGGGCAATCTAAGTGGAAAAGTACCCAAGAGGATGTGAAATGGCTCACTGCATTAAAACAATGCAGGACCCCAGTTCTGATGTGGTATCAGCAGAAGTTCACTACACAAATTTGTTTTACATCATTTCACCTTCATAGATGTTTTACCACATCTAGGTAGCAGATTCATTTAAGCCATAAACTAGAAGAACAAAATTAAATTTGTAACTAAAATTCTTGTGTATCAAAATATATTAGAATCTAGGCTGAGAAGAAAATGAAAGCAAACCATATAAAGAAAAATAGTGGTGGGTTTTTTGACACCTATGGCTTAGAAAATTTTGGAGACCACCCACAAATTTGTGGCTTATCAAACAAAACTTTTTATTACAGCCTTTTTATAAAAATACTCCAAATCATTGCATCTGGATACATACAGCTATGGCCCATGATATTCTGATATCTTCTAAATACCCTGCCAATCAGGGGCCTCCAGCACACATTTTTAGTGGTCCTAATTGAAATGGCATTGTTTTCAAGTACATTGGATTAGAAAACAAACTCTATTGCTGATTCTGAAAAACTGTCAAAGACATAAAAAACCACTCAAAGCAACTAGTAAATTAGTCTGTGATTTATCCTCAACATAGTAAAATGATCAAAGTCAGATACACATTCTGAAATGTGTAGGGAACCAGAAAATGTACCAGGTCTTGCTAATATATGAAATTATCAAAGACCTCCCAAATGACTTCAGTTAATTCAAGCCTCTTGTTCACAATTAGACTCTTATCATGAAATCTGCCATTCAGCTCCTTACCATCACATCTATGCCAAGAAAGTAGCACAGGCTGGGAGAGAGTTAGATTGCTAAACCCTTACATCTTTTCTTTCCCATAAAAAAAAAAATATTTTTAAAGAAATGTATTTTCTTTCATGTGAACTTGATGCTGTCTAATTTAATTCTTGATGTTTCTTCCATTGTACAGTGAGGCGTCCTTTGAGGAAGGAAAAACAGCTTGTGTTTTGATAACAAACACACAAAAAATAGTTGCATCTCTGCTTTCAAAGAGACAAGCTGTTTTTATTTCCTCTGAAGAAGCTCATTACAATATGATGGACAAAATGTCAGAAATAATTAAGTGCAAAAGGTGTCTTTTTCCTTGAGAGATATCAACTATTGGAAACACTGCTGGTTTTTTCCTCCCCTCCCCCCTCCAACCCAGTTCTTGGTCACTTAACATGAATTTATTGCAAAACTAATTAAAAGCAAAAGACAACTAAGAGAAACATACATCCAACACAAAAATAGCATTAATGCTTTTACTAAGTGGAAAGAAAGTTAAAAGAGCTTGGTGTTGGAATAGACTGATGCCTGACAGCGTTCACACGCACACACACAAAATCCAACTCTGCACTTTACAGGGGGAGCAGAGCTCTCTCAGGCTGGAGAGCCTTTGCACTGTTCATTTCAGATTGAGGGGGTCGTGCTTCCCCCCAGCCTGGGGTCAGCGTCGTAAACATCAGCCCATCAAGATAAGAAGGTTAAGGCAGATGATATTAATTACCTGTCCTTTCAAGTCACCCCTGTCTCACATCTGGTTTCCTCTTTGTAACATTCATCTAGGCCAATAAAAGCAGGGGAGTGGGGGAGAGCAGAAGAGCTCTTGAGCAGCTCTGTCCTTGCCTGGGCAGCGATGGCACAGCGTGCTCATCTCCCTGCCCTCACCACACCCAGGGCATCCCCACCAGGGCACCCTGCGCACCCAGCTCTGGCTGCAGACTGGCGGGTTTGATCCAGCCACACCAAACTACTGGCAGAAATTCGCTCTTTTACCTTTTTCTACTTTTCACATAAATTGCTGGTGCCAGTTGTACTTTTCCAGGTGTATCACAGAAATGTCTCCCAAAGCCTGGCACCGGGAGTCTTAAGTAAATCAAATATTCGTGCTTTAGTTATGCAACAGGCTTAATAGACCTCACTGTCCGAACACCTCCCCTGCCTTTATTTCACTCCGTTACTTGTCACTCAGACCACACAGATGGCAACTTTTACACCCAGCATCTGTCAGGTCTGGACCAGAAGGGGAAAAAAAAGGCAAATGGTTCTCTGATCAAAACATGTAAAAAAATGTTATTTAGCACAACTTTTTAAGCTTATTTTCTTCTTTTTTTTTCCAGGTGATCTCAGTTGTTTTCACTGCTGTTTAAATGAAGACTTCACCACATTAATTTTGAACATGAATGCTGTTCAGTTCAAAATTTTGATTTAGTTTCTTCTTATAAATATCACAGAGAATTAAGAACGCCAGGGTAATCCTCAAGGTAATTTCTACTTTAAATTACTTTTTAATAGAAGGCATTTTCAAATTTTCCAAGGTTCTTTGACAATATCAACAATTAGAAAGTACAAGCAAAAAAGCTCATTTACTCCACAGCTAAATTCTCACTAATGCAGCCACATTAGTGAGAAAATAACTACATTAGTTTCAGTTCATCATTTGAAGTGAAAAGCAATATACCTAATTTCAATTCCTTAACCCATCCTGTCAATACATTTCTATTTGCTTTCAAAGTCTCAACTGTTATTCTATTATTTAACTTGTTTCCCATTATTCTTCCAACCACAAGGCTATTTTCATGTGTGTTATACTATCAAATCTAAGGGCCCATTAGCTACATCACATGTGCCTGGAAATCCAATGCTAAAGAGTTGTGTGTCTGTTCTAAAGGAACAATATACACACAAGCTTTTATTTACTGAATGAAAGGATATGAGGTCCTTCAGAACTCTTTTTATTTTGCTGCCAAGGACAAACCAGATAAATACTGTGGTGAGATCTGTTTATTGATTAATGTAATTACAGCTATTATCTACAAAGAAAAGTATATGATAGTAATTCTAGGTCAGATACAGAGTTATGTAAACAATGTTAATTTCAGCATAGTTTCAATTTAATCAATCACTTCGTGCATATCAGCTTTCAAACTGCATGCACTAAATTACATGCTCACATTTACCCTTTCTCCCCAAGAACCTTGCCTCATTTAGTGGACATTATCTTATCAAAACTTGGGTTAGACTGTGGCTGTATGTGTAACAACAAGCTAATTTCTTGTGTAATTTCTGAACTGCTGTGTTTCTTTCTAGTGTTCTCAATAAAATTCTTTTAAAAAAAAAAACTGAATTAATCTCTACAGAGCATTCCATGTTATTGGGGAAATAATGGTGTCAGTCACACCTGTACCAGCTAATTGAACCCAGCAATAAGAATGATCCTTTCATCCCTGTTAGTGCAGCACACTGACAGAACAGCACACCAATGATTAGCAGCACTTACAGAGCAGTGCAATGCCATCAAGCACAGAGGAGCTGGAGCAGATTTAACAGTCCCATTGCAATAGGTTGTGGGGCTTGTACTGTCCCATTTACAGCAAGCACAGGTATCTCTGCCCACCCAGCAATCACTACAGCACACATGGCCTTTGATACATCTCAAATTTCTGATGCAGCCTCTAGGAAAATACAGCTGCTGCTCTTTTTCCTGTTAGTAAACCCAGGATACTATTTATCTCCCTCTAGCATTTAAGAATGTGACACAGAAATTAACCAGTTTAGAAATTATTTTCAACAGAGCAGTATGTAAAAAGCAGATTTGAACAATTATATAAAAGACCAACTTATCTAGACTAGTTAAGGGACTGAAATATTCAGGTCACAAGATCACAAGTGTTCCAAATATTCTGATTTACCAATGTGATAACAGTGAACCACAACCAAGTTAACCAGCAGTGTGACTGCAATGAACATGTCCTTATCTCTCAGGACATAATGTGATAATTAAGCTCAGAGATCCTTAGGAAGTAACACCATAAAACACTAACTAGTCAAGCAATTCTTTGCTTGTGCCTGGATTCAAAGGCTCAGTAGATAGCAAGAGCTGGACACGAGCACTCAGTTATACAGCTCATGAGGTACTAAGGTGTTAGAACAATGCTGTAGCACCCTGAAACAGTACATCCAGTACTGCTGTGGCAGACATATCCCATCTGATTCCCAACCAGATCAGAGCATGCAATAATTACCCTTCTCTTTTCTGATAGCATGCAAAAATTATTAATTAGCATCCAATTCTCTATACATAAAAATCTGTCACATAATATTTACAGCTCTTTCAGAATAGCAACCCTGCTAGTCAAAGACTTAAGAATTTTGAAGGCCTGACTACACAGCATGCCTGGTTTTAGAAGTACCACCCAAGTTCACCTCCTTTGAAAATGCTGGAACAGCCCAATTTTCTGACACATTGGTGTGCAAGAAAAAACAATCACTGAAATATTTTCTCCAGTGCTAAGTCCATGAGATAATCCATTACAAGTATTTAAAGGAGAACTCAGATTTACCTATTGATTCAGTAAATGAGTTTAACAATTCCAGATTACAATTATCAGATCTTAAATCAATTAAATGTTTTCAGATAAAATACAATGAATATATCCAGTAGGGATGAGCAGTAGATGTACCCCTAGCATGGCAATGAGCCTTGATTCTTGTCTCCTTTTTACCTTTTCCAACCAGCACAGATATCCATTTGAATAGTCTATGTGCAAAGGCAGACAAAACTTTAATTTTTAATTTGATTCAATCCTGGATTTGAATTTGCCAGTTTGATTTCAGCATATTTGTTGAGTAAGCACTTGGAAGATTAATATAAGGACTTAGGCTAAACTCACTAATTAACATAATCAGTTTCAGGTTTTGGCAAATTTTTAAAAAACAACTAAGGAATTCAGTAGATGCAAAGTCCTACTTCCATGAAAAATAAGAAGTCACAAAAGTTTAAGCAATGGATTAACATTTAAATGATGTTTCTGTCCAGGACATTGATGACATATGCTGAACTCCTTGTGTTTATAATGATAGATACAGGTTCACCCTTTATCTGCAGCAAATCACCCACTGAAAAATGGCTTTCCATCTGTACTGTGCCTTTAAATGTCTAGCTAGCAAATGTCAGAACTATTTGATCTGGTTTTATAAAATGAACTTTCAAGACTCTTTGAAAGATAGTTTACACTTTGAAAATGATTAAAAACTTCTGTGTTGATCTTAAATAATAGAGAAGAGTCAATCACATACTTCTGGGGAAAGGAGGTGCACTGCAATATCAAAGCATAAAACCAAGCAAGCAGTCTAACACTTTCTAGGTATCCTTTCCAGCACAAATTTAAGACAGATAAAGGCAACATAAATCCCCATGAATGCCTCTTGGTTAGCTACAAAAATGCTTGATAATGAACTGGATATGTAACACCAAGAGCCATGCAACCAGACTGACACAGAAATGAGTAAGGAATTTAGAGAGATATTGTTATCAAATTGCTTAAGTGATTGAAGTTCCTGAACACCATTTAAAAGCACACTCATCTTTCAGTATGGCTTCAGAACTTTCATGCATAAACCTTTCCTGAAAGTACTTATATTGATATTTATTCATCAAATAATGCACTAAAAGCCTTGGTGGAAGGTGTTCCTTGGATGAATCCTAGGACAGTAGCTAGGAGTGCACATCCATCTATCCAGCACAGAAGAGCAGCAGGAGCAGGTTCAGCAGTCAGAACTAGCACTAGTAACAAGCTTGGGTGTGTAAATACTCAGTGAAAGAAGTGATCTAAAAATTTCCATTTAGCTTTCAGATGAGTAGTTTCTACCCAAGCTGCCAAATATTGTGCGCCTTTTCACATTGCTAAATAACTGCGTCCCCACTGTAAGCAGCAGCACAACTCCTCAATTTCCATTCACTACCACCAGCAGCTGATCTCAAGAGAGAACCTCAAGCTTAATAAAAGAAGGTGGAAACAGAAATAGGAGAGCCTACAGCTGCTTTTCTTTAGTTATTATACATTTACTTAAATCACTGGGCCTACAACAATTACAGGAAAACTCCTGTAGTTAAGGACTTTAAAACTATATAACAAAAGCCCAAATATTCAAGGTTTGTTTTTTTAGTTCTTTTTAGAGAAATATGCATTCTGTAAATATTGATGAATTAATGTAGCTAGATCACCAGCATAAAACAAAAAAATTAGGGCCAGGTCCAAGATTTAGCCCATACTAGTTGTATGATAATGGAGAATGTCTACATTTCAGTTTTCTTTTCAGGACAAAATGTATTGCACTGTCAGTATAGCACTGGGCAGTTCATTATTAAATCCTGCATATTTTTCACCCAGTTTTATGGGCTGAGCCCAGCTCAGGAGTCTCTCAGACAGGACAAGGCCCCCCACAATTCCAGTCTGCTATTATTACCTCCTATTTTAAGGTGCACTGACATATTAATGTCAGCCATACAAAACACAGACACAGAACACATGCAATGTGGAAAGAATAATGTCTGAGCTAAACTGAAATAGCAGGTATATCTCACTCCAATTCCAAAAACTCCACTCATCATTCCTAAATGTTGTTTGTTAGGAGGGCCATTGAATAAAAAAGGAAAAGGAGCCATTGAGAATATGCTATACAGTGCAAATGAGATCACTGATAAAAGAGTAGAGGAATACTAATGACTACTAATAATTAATATTTAGCATTTCTAAAGCCTTTTTATCTGCAGACCTAAAAAGCTTTTAAAATACACAACTGGTACTCTCTTCATTTAATAGATGAGGAAGGTGAAGGACCCACAACTGTCTCCAATTTGTCTGTACTGCAAAAAGGTGCACTGCTTAGTGCCCAGGGACCTGCTCAGTACAAGCCCTGTTCTTCCAGGTTCTGCGCCAAAATCTTCTCATAAAATAGAGATGCCTTAGAGAGCTTACAACTGAAATGGGCAGGACAGTCAAAGGGTGGGGAGAGAGTAACAATACCCCAGTACTGAGCACAGACCCCTTTTGGTAAGGGTTTGAGGGGGTTTTGCTGTGGGGCAAGGAAGGTGGGTGAATTGGAGTGGTTAAAAGAAACAAAAGCAAAAAGACACACTGAAGTAAGAGAATGATGGACTATAGAGAGTTTAAAAGAATTATCAGGGGAAACATAGAATGTTGGCAAGGTTAGCAGAGAGGGAAAAAACACCAGTAAATTGTAGGACAGAGGAAGCTCAAAATGGACCGTGCTTTGCAGTTATTATATGAACTGAAGCACCTGTATTTGATGCCTCCTGGTATCTGAATTGATAAGACTCTTTTGCTGGCTCCTCGCTGCAATTACTGTCCCCAGACATTGGACACCCTAATGACTCTAAAGGACTGATCCAGCAATGGTGATGGCTACCTCCACACAGAGTACCGTGGTAAAAGCTGCTAAACTCTTCATTCAGCTAGGGAAACTAATTTGCTAGAGCAATTAGGAAGTGAATTAGACTAGACATAGAGAAATATTTCCGTGTCTTTGTATATGCATTTGTGTGCATGACTGCCCCCAAGTATAGGGATCCTTTGATTCTCCAAACCAGCGGATGTTGCAACACCCTGGAAGCTTAAGAGGGCCTACTCAGCTGGAAGAGGACAGCTTGGTCAAACAAAGCCTGTGTCTGAAGAGCTGTGGCAACAGACAAAAGACAGGAGTGAAAATGCACAAAATATCCAGGACAAAAAGGAAAATCCTAAAAGTTAATATTCACATTACAGCGGTTTTTAAGACACCCCATACCCACTCTGCAGGTGCACGCTGTCAAACAGTCCTGCCTCAAAGGTGGTCATCTGAACAGATATGTAAGACAGGCAAGAAAGAGAAATAGATGCACAGAGCAGGCCAGCAACTTGCCCAAGTCACCCAACAAGATGGGGGACAAGAGATAGAGTTAAAAAATTTAAAGTGCTGGTATATTAGTCAAACAGCTAGAAAAAATGAAACTAGAAAAGTCTAAAAAGCCATTATTTGTCAATGAGACATAAGTTTTAGGTCACATACGTCATAACAAAAAAATTCCAAACTGATACTGATGGTCAAATACTGCATGTGTGAGACCATGTAGGCTGCCTGAATACTACAGAAAGTGTCAGTGTTCTCATATAGTGACACTGGTTTGCTAAAACAGAGATTGAGCGTATAGAACTACACTACCTACATATAGCTCATTGACATGAATGCTAAATCACATCATGAACTATTTATATTCCTATGAAGACACACCATTTTTTCTGCATAAACACAAAAAATTCCCATAATATTTGCTTCCAGTAATGTCTAAAGAAAAATTGCATAGTCAGAAACAGCAGACCTTGTTTACAGGCCAGAGTAGGAAGGTTTTCTAGAAAAGTTTTTGAGGAATTTAGACTGAAATGCAATCTGATACTCACCAACTAATGAAAACACATAAAATTAAATTCTTATATGGATGGAGCAAAAATAAGTGAATTTTTTACTTTTACATTGGACATTGTTGGACTCTGCAGAAATTCTGTGTCTGGTACTAGCTCCTACTGCACAGATAGATTACAAACAGCCCAGAGCTATTGATAAAATGGTGGCTCACGGAGAAATAATTGTGGAACTCAAACTGCCTGGGCTAACAGAGAAGTTAAAGGCTTACTACATTCTGCGATGACCAAATGGGAAACAAATGTTTGATAGTAGCTACTTCAGCAGATAAACACATTGCAAAAAGAAAGGCTGGGAGGTTAGAATCAGGTGAGTTGAAATCAGAATTCTTTTTTAGGGCAAGCAATGGCTGAAGTCACTCTTAGGTCGAAATAGCTCATTATTTAAGGTATATGCACATGCAGAAAGGAAGGTGCAGATTTACCTATAAGATAAGTTTCAGCTCAGGGAAGCAATTCAGTAAAATCCTCAGGTTTATGAATGCATATTACACTGGGAACAGAAAAATGTTCAAACTTTGCAAGTTTCCATAACTACACAAAGTCTTTAGCATTTTGATAGTAAAGCAGAAAAATAAACTATGCCTGGCCTCTAATATGGGCCCTTTCAGAGATCAATTCTATTCCTACCAGGCACACATTTTTAACACAGTTTAGCATTTCTACTTGTGAGGCCAGATTTTCAAAGCAGTGAGTGGGTGGTACATGCATAAATTCTGTTACTTCTTAAGAGTGTTCCTGCACATACTTTTCACGATCCCCTTTGGAAATTTAGCCTGCAACCTTCACTAGAGAAATGTGCTCCTGTAGGTGTAGACATGACTGGTGTCAAGCATCACTTCCTATCTCTTCAATTGCTCCAAGTGGTTTTCCATCTTCTTTCCCATGTTTTTAAACAGAATTGTATTCAGGCCTGTATGGCAGTTCTGCTTGTCAGAATCTGGTTTTCAAGATTAAGTACATAGAAGGGGGATTGGAACAGGAAATAAGATAATTTTTCAAATCTTTCACTCATACCAAAGTTATTGTGCGATGACACTGCTTACCAATCAAAAAAAAAAAATTTCATATAATGTTTCATTGTTCCATTACTCTCAAAATACATAGTTTTTCAATCAAAAGGAGGCATTGGGAATTAAAAATGAGAGCAGCTTCCTTCTCTTTCTACATAATGCACATATAAAGAAATGGATAAAAATAGATTAAAAAACTTGGTGAAACAAAAATAGCAAGCCTAGCAAAGCCACATAACTGGATTAATCCAATCACTCTGACATTTCAGGAATAGGCTCTCTGTTTTCACTGCATTGCAAAGAGAAGTTGTGGCAGGAATCATTCCCCATGTTATAATGGATAGTAGAAGCAGAAGCTGAACAGCTTTCGTGATTGCTTTTTAGATATCTATGTTGGGAATCCAGCAAAAGGAAAGTTGTAGTTGTAGAGTTGCCTTTTTCTCCTCTCTTGCAGCCAAAGCAATTTTAGCTGTCAGTGAGAGTCAGCTGCCCCAGGAGACAACCTTGAAGAAGTTGTGGATCATCCCACCATACCAACATCTAAATGTTCCAAAGCACAAATAGAATGTAATGATGCATTATTAAATAACAGTTGTCATCTCTTTGCTTAGACAAATAGCTGTGCAAACTGAATATTCAAAACACATCAAAGTTAGAGATGGCTGAATAAATTGTAGCAAATATTCTTATTTCATTGCAAACTGATTATTTTACAAAACTCTCCTGTTGTAAAAATAACTTAAAGGGAGATTTCCCATTATTATAATGGAATTCCTAATAAAAATTGGTATCCCATGATTCTGTATACAGGCTCAAGTCAAGATTTTTCCGGTCAACTCCACCATTTAGGGAAGACTCTGCCTCCTTCATTGGTGGCAGAAGAATTGAAGGTCTATCAACATTCAAAGGTTATTTATGGACAGATTCCTATATTCAGAATTCAATCCATAATCTAGATGGCTCAAGACAAAACAGAATCACAGCACAAGCAGCTACATGCTTGCTCTGTGAATGACATGCAGAGTTCTGTGCACAATGTGCAGACTATTAGAAAAGATGTTCATAAGAACAAAGGCTAAAAAATAAATATAGCTGTGGCCTTAGATTTGAAAACTAATAAGGGCAGAGATTTACCATGCTTGCATATATCAGTTAGTAAAAAATCCAAACTGAAACTATAAATAGACAATTACAACATCCAACACTACTCTGGGTGGAGTGTCCCTAAAAAAATTAAATAGTAGTCTCAAAACAATTTTTTGAAGAACTAAATTATTGTTTCACTCATGTGTAAAGGCCTGGTCCAGGAACAACAATCAAACTGGGATATTCTTTAAGGTGAAATCTTTTATCACTGGTCTCTTGCAAATGAAATAAATCTCACCATACATCCTATAATGATCCCTTAGCACACAGCAAAACAGCACATAAGCACTGAATAGACAAATAATATATGACAATAGACAAATAAAATATGAAGATATTTTACAATGTTTTCATTCTATTGCTTAATCATTAGAAGTAAACAATACACTTTAAACAATAAATATAGTGCCATATGGATAGGGAGAGATAAAAGACTGTCAGGAAGATTGCCAAGGTTGGTGTTTCTCTGCAGAGGATATGGTGTCTACAGTGTTGCCAAAATAAGAGGGACAAGTGAGGACAGAAAACCCTCTGAGTAGATTGCAGCAAAACAAAAGCAAAAAATTCCATAGTGAGCTAATATAAAGGAGAGAAAAGATTGAATCCAATAACCAAAAATCTCAAAAATCCTCTACCATTAATTTTATATCTGTGATTTGTGAAAATTATTATTCAATACCCAAAATTTCATTATAAGAATAATTTTGTTTTTCCATGTGCAACCACTTCTGTAATAGTTTTGCAAAAGACCCTTTCTAAGTATTATCTCATTGAGGTATACATTGACACTTCTGACAATGGCATCTGTAGGCCTACACTCAGATTAAGTACAGGATTTTTTGTTAGTCTTGAGGGGTCACTATCGCTTTTGTATCTAAATGTGCATTTCTGCTTATTTCTATTAAATCTCTTTAGTAAAATGACTTAACATCAGTCAGCTGAACAACCAAAAGTAACTAGCCCAGACAAGTATTGGCCAGAATCCATAAAAGAAAGACTGCACAATTATTAGTCATCACCTAGACAAGGTTGCAAGTACAAATGTATAAATGTATTGCACATATGCTCCTCACAGCCCTTCAGGACATTCACCAGCTGTCCTATAGCAGGGAAAGGCCTCCCCCCCCCTTCTATAATTACAGCCTCTGCTGTTGTGTGGCTCTGGACACTGAATAGCCACAAACTCAACAGACATGCACATGTCACGTTTTGTTTGCCAATAAAAACATGACAAAGTGAAAGACGGATGTTTATAACAGGATTTTTGTAGCCCCCACTGATATGCTCAAAAACATAACAAGGAATTCAGGCAGTTAAGTACCTAGACATTGCCATTTTCATCAATAAAACACTTGACCATTAGAAGAAACACATGCAGTGCTGTATCCTGCAGTTCATATCTTGGGGCATGTTTCTGTCAGCACATGAAAGTGCTCCTGTCTATTTTTGCTTATTTATTTATTTCATATTGACTCCACTGTTGTATTAAAAAGAAAGAAACTACTCCCTTCCACCTTCCCCTGCCCCAGTGCCTCACAAAACAACAATATAGGCCAGACATACTGGGATAAAGCAAAAACTCAAATGTAAGTTCATGGTCCAGAAAATATCTTTTAACTATTTCAGAATAACTCATTCTGGATGAGGGAATTAGACTCACTGTACTTTTGTGCATGTTATCATTCCCTATGCTCAATAATTTCAATACCCAGATCTTAGGAAATGGGTTGCCAAAGAAAAGGAAGTATGATTGCAACTCATAGCAAGGGCTGCTATGCCACATATACTTGTACAATTCATTTAGAGAGTAAAAAAATCTCATCTCTACTTCAGACCTCTCCAAGGCACTGAATGTTTCCTTGAAGGTGCTGAGCACTGTCAGCTTATAAACCAAGGCACATGGCACCTTCCATCGTCTGTGTAAGTTTTCCTGTAATGCCAACTCAGTTTGCAGATGTCCATTACCATAAGGAGCTACTGCTAGGATGTCTCTGCCAGCAGAATGAGAGATGTACATCCTCTTCAGCTGCTTAGATAAGTCAGGTTAGTTTTAACCACTGAGGAGAAGAATTTAGCTAAGTTTGTCAACTCTGCACTGGACCAGATGATGACCACACACATTCTGTTCCACCTGCAGGAATTCTAGGGCAGAAACCTCCAGCAGAGAGGCAGCTGGAGGGACAGCATGGGGAAGGCTGGGGGGAGGGAAAAATGACAGGAACGTCTCCAATCTCTCCAGCTAGAAGAGAGCATCTGGCTATGCCTTAGGTTTTATTGTTTCAGGAAAAAACACAATCTTTCAGTCAGTGCATAATGCATCTTGGCTTATTTCTGCTTATGAAATGAATAAGTGAGAAAATTCCTGTAAATCTTAATATAGCTTACAAAAGATCAACATAATTAAACACCTATTAGTATTCCTTATTTGCATTGATTTAGTGTTGAACTTGGAAAATCCTGCTTTACATAAAGAAAATACAGGTCAGATTAATTAAACTCACTGTTGTGCTGTTGTGGTCAATTTCTCTGTCATAAATATTTGTTGAAAAGCTTTTTAGTTTGTTTGGGGTTTTTTGTTTTGTTTTTATTTAACTCTACAAATAAAAAGTCTTGCTTATAACTCTCTATGAAATATCAAAATATCTTTGTCTTAAGAATCTGCTGGAGTTGAGCTTTTGGGTTCTGAGCGTTTCCAGCATTATCAGGTTAGAACAGAACAAACAGACTAAAGTCTGACATCAGCACTCTTCCCAGCAGGATACACTACTTTTTTCATTAGAATCTTTGAGCTTGAGATCAGACACAGGGAAAGATTAAAACAAATATGAATTTAATCAAGGGATTCTACTTTCCTGGTGTGGGAACAGGAACATGCTGACATAAATAGAGGACGAAGCACTGGGGCGTCTGAAACAAATCAAAGACGGCTTGCTTACCACTAACTGCTCAGATGATCCATATCATAACAACAAAAAGAAAAACAATTATTTATTCTTTTTGATGTTGCTGCTCAGAAGTAACTTCCTTTTTGAAAAGAGCAGGGTCAAAGCCAAGTTATTGTTTTTGCTTGAAACTTTGTCAGTAAAGTACTAAAAGATATTAGGTATGACTTACTTTGGGGATTTTTGTGGAAAACTTAGATATGTTCATTTCTTGTGGGTTATAACTTGGGAAAAAAAATAATTGTGAAGTGAACCGAAATTTCATCATTGTTATGGCAAATCAGACCATTAAATAAAAAAAAAAAAAAGGGCAGATAATGCACTCAAGTCCTTTAAAATAGATTGTAGACAGCCAGCTCTCAGCCTGAGCTAATGGCCAAAATCAAGCCTAAATACTACATAATGCAAAGATCCTGCAGTTAGAGATAAGTATGATCAGCACTTGAACATGAGTGGGTGCACAGAAAACTCCAAGATTTTCTCTAGTGCAGTGCAGATTTAACAAATGGTAATCAAAGTCTCTTTTGATCTAATAGTTATTGCAACCAATAAAACCAATTAGAGAGACAAAGTCAAAAGGGACAGGCAAAATAAAGTATCTGCACAAAGACAGATTTGGTGATTTGAAAGAGTGTTCTCTACTATTTAAAATTCATTACGACTCTATCCTCAACCTTATAAAAGACACAAAGACAAATCATGCCCAGAAGAGTATGCATGATAAATTCATATTCAGAAACAAACTGAGGAGTTTAAATTTGCATAACATACAAACATTAATGTTCATAACATGCTTTTTTTGAGTATACAAGCTTACTGGCCCCATTTTAGAGATGAGGAAAGCAATGTTAATGTCCCAAGTGGAAAAAGAATGCACAGAGTGCTCAGATCTCAGTGGGAGACACTAATTTTATATTACAGATGCAAAATTATATAGTACTGATATTCAAGGGAAACAAACCCAAAACCTGAACTCCAAGTAAGTGCAACTGCAGGATCTTAGTGCCTCACATGCCATCTAACATGTCTCATTTTTTTGCATCCCTTGTGAGATGTTTGCACCTCAGCTTAATTTCTGATAATTACAAGATTCCAGCCCTTCACCCACTCCCACATTTTAGAAGGGGACAGGGCAGGTTCAGAACTATTATATGGTTACTTTGTAGTAAAGGGAGATTTAAGTGACGCTATTAGATTAAAATTTTGTTGCATTTACTAAGCTGCAATTCAATGATAAGGGGTTTTCTCACCAAAATGGAAACTCTGCTTACAGCCTGAGTTAATGTGAAACCAAACCATGAATCCCAGCGAGTACGCTACCCCCAAATTCATTCAAGTTCAAGAACAGGTCACAGATTCTGTGCGGGCAATAGTGGAGTCAAGCCACAAGTGTGACAAGAGCTATCATTTGTGATGCTGTCAGAGAAGATGACATCCTTTGAGGATGAATATGTTTCTCTTTCTGCATAAGAATTCAAAGACAATCTAAGTTCATTTCACAGGAGAAGCTGGAATCCATGTGTCACAATATGTAATGGCAAACTCAAACCAGCCTATTCCATGTCAAGTACACACTTAAACAAAACACATCCTTGGGAGGGCAGAACCTCATGTCTCTCCTCTTCCTAATAGTGCACTAATTCTTATACAGCATTCCCCAACTAATTAATTCATGAGCCTATAAATATTAAACGTGGCAATTCTACAACTCCAGAGCAAGACATCAAAAACAGTATCTTAGAAAACATTAAAGATTTTTGTTTCAGATAAAAAGATTTGACAAACAAAGGAAGCACATAGATGACAAGAATATTGTAGGGTCTTGGAGACAGCCCTGGTGAAACAAAGGAGGTGCTGCTGAGGCAAATTTCTAGGCAAAGTTCCCATTAGTTTGGCTTCCATGACAAGAAAGAGAAGCAAGACCACAAAATATGAGAGAGAGCAAAGTGAAAAAAAAATCTGAAGAAATTGTCTAAAACCCTAAAAGATAGGGTCAATTAATAGCTCATAGATCAAGGGAATGGGGTGTCTACAGCATTTAGGAGGAAAAAGAACCATCTCTGAATAGAAATAAGACATGCAAGTAACAGTTACTGGAATCCTTTTATCAGTAATAGGAAAGATGGTTGAGTTTCAGTCAGTGTCCCTGTTTGTATATCCTAAGTATATCCTGTGTGCAACATAAGCTTTCTTTTCTTGTCTAAAAGTTGGAAAGGCAGATGCACCTACATCTGCTGTTTCAGTAAAGAATCACCTCTGTGTTTCCTGCACTTGGTTCCTCTCTTTTCTCCAGCAGGAGGGATACTGTACAGGTGATCAGGGAGTGAGCACAACACTGAGCGGCTAAATCAGAAAATAACCTTGAGACACCCAATGGGGAAAATGCATGCCAGGATAAAAAAAAAAAAAATAATTTCAACCCCAAGAAGCTGCACAACAGCAAAGCTGACCAAAACAATTGTTGAACAGCAGAGTTAAAAGAGACAATGAAGAAGAAGCAAGAACAATGTGGATGCAACTGATTTTATTCAAACTAGAAATACAGAGATAAGCCAAATGATATTTTTGAGATGGCACTTTCTAACAATCAGTCTCACTTTCAGTGTCTAAAATGCTGACTTCATTAATACGTCAGCAGTGCCTTTTTGAAAAATGGGCCAACTAGGGATCTGCCATACAATCCAGACCATCACACCAAATCTGGCACTACTGCCAAAGGAATAATCCCTCAATTGTCCCACAGATGTGATTTAGAAGACTTACACACATTATTCAGTCAAAAATCTTCAAATCTTTAACAAATCTAATGCCACCGAGAATGTTACAGAATGCATCAGATGCTGGAAATGTCTTTGAGTTAACATTTACATCATAGGAGGGGAAATGTGGATCCTTACTCAGTTGACGGATTCGCAGCTGGACTGGGCAGATTGCGTTTTACCTCCACCAAGAATGAGAGCAAATGAAAACACAAACCAGATAACAACTAAATCACTATTTAGTCAGCTATTAGTGAAACCAATCACATAATAGGTATTTACAGTACTAACAGCGCCTGAATCGAGATGCTGGGAAAAGCTGTAATGGACATGTTTGACAAAAGCAGCAGTTCTTTGGGTGTTATCCATAACGAAAGTTAATTTCAGTGACCCAAGTAGTCACATATAATGTACTTTTGTGTACTTTGGAACAGAGTGAACCAAAATATTTTTGAGGGAAGACTGCCTGGAGTTGCTACATCCACATGTTACAACACAGCTCTTGGTGGAGATGCCTACTCCAATTCCAAAAGATGCTGAGCTGTTGACACAGGATTATGATTTACCTAACACACCTCTTTGCAAAGTAAGGCTAATTCACTCAGACTCTCTGGGACTTCTGCATTGTATTCTGCTGTACACCACAGACATTTCAGTAGTTTGTCCAAACTTCACTTTGTGATTGATTATCACAACTTGGAGCTCAGATTACACAGCCTCAAAATGCTGCAGTCACTGGTAATTTACAGAAGTCAAATTCTGACATCTGTTCTGCAGCAGGAGTGCTCCTGAGCACAAACCAGGACTTCTGCAACAGCAAGACCAGGTGTTCTCATTTAGAGAACACAGGACCAAAAATCATCCTGGCAAAAAAATTTATGATGTCATTTTTATCTCCAGCCTCTCTTGAGATGTAGGATCTTTCCCACGTTCTTCATTTACATGCCAACACTAGAACATCCTAAACACCATCACTCCAGGGAAGTAAGGCTGCACAACTTCTGATTAGAACCCTGAGCTAGAGGAGTGCTCCTTGCAACAACACTCAATAGGAATCACATCTCTATTACAGGTGAGCTGCAACAGCAAAGGACAAAGGAAAGGGTGAGAGAAATAAAGACTCTTGAGATCCCTATCTCTGCTTTTCCAAAAAGTATGGTTACTTACCCTACTGCAGGACAACCCCTGAACCAGGAGCACAGCCCATGTTAGAGATCCCAAAGGTGGTTTTAAATGCTGTGCTGTAACTATAGGGTACTATCACATAAGAACATGTTAGCTTGGATTCCCAAGACAATAGAACTGCCTTAGCAGGATGCTGCAGCTCAAATGCAAGACTCCAGTAATGCACCTGTTGGCATCAGGGATTTCTGATCCCTTCTGAAGAGGGAAGAAAGCTCATCCTTACTGGAAATATAACTAACCAGGCATTTATGGGAATCCCTACCATCTGTTCAAATGGATTTCCATGCAGTAGAATTTAAACACATTTTTTGTGGATTTATTTCAGGTAAGAAGCTGCTTCTGTAACAATTATCCATTACTGCAACAGTATAAACAATTAACATTTGCTTTACTGTGAATAAAGCCTTCTTTATGATATTTTCTAAAAGTAACATGAAAAATGTGATTGTATTATTTTTTCTTTTACAAAATATTTGTGAGCTCTTTTCACTGAGTCATGAGAAAGAAAAAAATTGTCTTTGTTTAAAGAAAACAAGAAAGTACAAATGCAGAAATCTACAAGTATGAATGCCAAAAATGTATAGGTTGAAAGCTCACAAATTTAATTAATTATAACTGAAAATAGATCACAGTTGAATAAATGATGTATGTGATAACAATAGTATTTTGCAATTATTTCTGCATCCTCAGAATAGTTTGATCATTATCAAAATACAGCTCAGATTATTCTACAAAACTCACAACCCAAATTCTGCACTGCAGGAATCCACTCAGCATCAGTAACAAAGTCTACTGCAATAATATATACCCATGTCTAGTATATATATATACTGCAATATATACTTATGTCTAGAAAAATCATCTTATTTTCTTATATATCTATGTGTGTGTGTGATACATAGAAGTATTTATATATAAAACTAATGTAAGAGCTCTAAAATCTTATATGTAATAGCTGTAGGTCATA
This sequence comes from Melospiza georgiana, assembly GCF_028018845.1. Lineage (NCBI taxonomy): Eukaryota > Metazoa > Chordata > Aves > Passeriformes > Passerellidae > Melospiza > Melospiza georgiana. The sequence continues at coordinate 9,257,347 of NC_080443.1, read as the reverse complement.
GGATTGGTTTTCTGGGAACTCTGATAGTTGGGTTTATTGAATCCAGCGGGCCTGGAATTACTGAAGTGCTTAGATTAACTTTACACAGTTAGCTACATGCAAATTGCACTGGGATTTATATTTCTGTTCCTACACTAAGTACTAAAGATCTACTCTACAGGATTGCAGAACCCAAACATTCACAGATGCCAACCAAAAAGACACTTGTGAAATCCTGAATCAAGCTCCTGCGCTATAAAGCAAAATTTTTGATTGTGTGA